>NW_022731299.1:873248-878476 GCF_011630105.1 Anneissia japonica | reverse complement strand
ATATATATATAATATATAATATATATATATATATATATTATATACATATATTATGTATATATTATATATGTATATATTATATACGTATATATTATATATGTATATATTATATACGTATATATACATGCGTATATATATACACGCGCGCGCGTATATACATATATATATATACATGTATACGTATATATACGTATATATATAGGTGTATACGTATATATGTGTATGTATATGTACGTGTATATATATACACGTATATATATAGGGCCTATATACTTTTTAAGTCCTGTATCATGCATAGGAACGTTGACGCCTGCAAGGCTCTGGTTCAAAATTAAACTTAAGTTTCCAGAAGAAACCTAAGACGACTGAAAAGCACCTACACGAACCAACGTCCGCATCTGTCGCGACGCTCGAGTATTACTATTCAGCGTTTTTACTATATTTCTAGGTTTCCTAAAATGAACGTTACTCCGAATAAAGAGAAGGGGGGGGGGGGCATTGATTCAACGTTTCGACCTTTATTGGGTCATCATCAGAAATGAGAAGACTTAGACAGTGATTACAAAAAATGCTACAATATTTAAATGAGGGGATTAAAAGCTAGTACAATAACAATGGTGATTAAGCATAATGGTGATTATGAGAGAGGCAATTAAGTTGGGTTAGATTACATTAGATAACAATTTCAACTCTCTTGATGCTTTGAGACCACAGTTTAATTTAGGGTTAAGGTGATGGATAGCAAGAGCTTCTTTAAATAGTAAATGGGACAAGATATGAGAACTATCAATTATTGCAGTGTTAGAATATATTTGAGATTTGAAATTAACAATAAAATCATCTTTAATTGTGTTAGGCAAATTATGAATTTTTAAAATATATTGAAAAGCATCGCAAGACTCAATATGATTGTGTATGACACTGTTAGAGATTGTAGAATATTCACTCTAGTTATAAGGCGCCTGTCTTTTTTAGTTTTCCATAAAGTAATGAATTTAAAATCTTTAGTTAGATTCCTTTTGACTTTGCCAATTCATCTACGGAGGAGGAGGAGTATTTCTCCTTGACGACCAATATATGGAATATGTACCCAAATTTTAGTAATATCCTTACTAACATTTTCATTGTCATCATTAGCATCATTAGGCTTTGGAGTATAAAAGCTTGCTAGCTAATTGTCTAGGGAAATCATTCCAAGACATGAATTTCATAATATTGTTCTGGGTTACATAATTTCTTAGCCCTGGAAATTAAGCTTCGAATCCATGACACTTTATGATTAAAAGGGACAAAACTTTCGAAGTTTACATACTGACCAGTGTGTGTTTTCTTTCTGTGAATACTTATTTCATTGCGATAATTGAAATTTAAATCAAGAAAATGTACATATTTGCAAGTATCAAATGCTTCAAACGTAAACTTAAGTAAAGGATGAAAAGAATTAAGAGAATCTAAAATGAGTTTAAAATCCGAGAGCTTAGCAAGAACTAATGTATCATCTACAAAATGGGCATAGATTTTAATAATACCAGACTGTTCAAAGTTAGGAATAACAGTGTTTTCTAACTCCGTCATTATGATATTAGATAGGACTGGCCCAAGGGGCGAGCCCATGGACACACCATCAATTTGTTTGTAATATTCATTATTGCAAGAGAAAATGGTTTTGGTACAAGTATCTCTAAATAGCTTACGTAGCCTGTTTTTCTTCAGAGTAGTAGTAATGATTTTTTGATTATAAATTCTGTCCAGTATAACAATAGTTTTAGAAATTTTTCTCATTTTTTATTTTATGTGTGTATACATACATAAACAAATGAGTAGTTGCATGCGTATTCTTTTTCCATGAATCGATAAATCCCAAAAAGAAAGGGTGGTCCGGTCCGGGAAAGTTTTGATTCCTAGATGGCGGGAATTGAGCTTTCCCGACATCTGAAGTGTGTTTTAATGAATTTTATGTTCTTCAAATTCTAATTTTCTAATAGCAACAAAAAAAAAAAGAAAAAAAAAATCAGCTCACGAGTCCTGAAAATGTAGGTTTAGAATTCTTTTCTTTTTCCCCTTTTTTGTTGCCCAAGGGAGGGGTCAGGACCCATTACCCCCTCCCCCAGATCCGCCAATGTGAATTGCGAGAAAATGTAACTCGGTCGGGTACAGGATAAACATTCTCTTTCCCATCCTTCTCCTCCTTCTTCCCTCCTTCTTTTCTTGCATTTCCGATCATACAAAAATCTCCAGACATATATTTTTCGCCCCCATGTTATGGAATGCACTTCCAGATGAAATCAAGAACGCCGACTCACTTTTTAAAACACAACTCAAAACTCACCTCTTCACTAAAAGTTTTGCTGAATTTCTTTAAGACATTTTTTACCATTATTTTGTTTATTTATTCTTTCTTTTCCCCATTAACTGTTTAGTACGGAGCCCCTAAAGGGACGTGGTTAGAAAAAATATTAAATTATTACGAAAGAACGAAATAATTTCGAGGGAACGTATTAATATTTCGTTCCCTCCTTTATTTATTCTTTATTTTCCCATTAACTGTTTAGTACGGAGCCCCTAAAGGGACATGGTTAGAAAAAATATTAAATTATTTCGTTCCCTCGAAATAATATTTCGTTCCCTCGAAATATTATTTCGTTCCTTCGAAATACTATTTCGTTCCCTCGAAATAATTTCGAGGGCGCCCTAACTTTATGACAGCCGTATCACATCTCACATCTCTCCTCTCACTCTCTTAAGCAGATGACTGCTTTTTTTCCTGTCATAGTTATTTAATTTATATTAGAATGGATGTAGACGAAAGGAACTGGGCAATTAAGGTATACTTTTACATGGGATTGTTGTACAAGGATATTGTTAGAATATTAGCGATAGAACATGGGCAAATATTATTTTCACGTCATTTAAAACGCTTACTAAGGCAGATGGGTTTGTTTAGAAGGAGACATTACAGCGACATTGCAGACGTTGTGGAATTTGTGCATACCCAAATACAGACCTCAGGGGCATTGCATGTGTCGGTCACAACTTGCGATGCAAGAAAGAAGAAATAAGGTTAATCTTCGGTGTTTTAGACCCGGTAGGTACAGAGCAACGAAGAAAAAGAAGGCTGATGAGGTGAGTGTACTCATCAAAGGGCTCAAATTGTCTATGGCATTTGGATAGTTATGACAAACTGAAGAGATACGGGATATGGAATGCATTGTGCATTTGATGGATTTTCTTGCAAAATTATATGGATGAATGCGTACCACCCTTCTTCCGATCCAAGGCTGATTGGAGAATATTTCATAGAAGCAGTAAAATCTTTAGGTGGCTGTCCACGAATCACACGGAGCGATATGGCACTAAAAATACACATGTACCGTACGTGATATACAGATTTTTTAGAAAGGTTGATAATGACCCAATGGCAGGGGATTTAAGTCACTTGTCCGGAGCAAGCACTGCTAATCAGCGGATTGAATACTTGTTGTCGTTTTTGAGGAGGCACTGTACAGAATATTGGATTTTCTTTTTCCGGGATATGCTTGATGAAGGATACTTCCTTGGTGGTTTCCTGGATGTCAACCTGATACATTTCTGCTATATGCATCTTATTCAGGTACTATGTTCAGATTGCTCATCTTTTACTATATTACTTATCTTTTACTGTATTAGGCCTACAGTAGGCCTAGGTAAGAGTGAAAGACGTTATAATTTATATTTCCATGGTTTAGGGCTGATAGAAAAAAATATTAAATTATCACTCTAGGTTTTAAAAAAAATGACGAGGAAAGGATGGTTTATTTTTTTTGGCTTTTTTTCTTTGTGGAAAAATGTACATTGTTGGAGATTGTTGTCCATGAAAAGAAAAATAATTTATTAAAAATGAAACATTTGCAAATTTGAGTAATGTGTACGGTATCACATTTAAAAAGACAAAATTAACATATAACATCTGCGTTGTAATTTTATATGGACTTTCTACATTCCATACGATATGTTGCTAAACCTTTTAATGAGGTAAAAAACATATTGTAATATTTGTTATTTATTTCCCAAATTGTTAATGAAGGAGTGTTTTATGCCCTTAAAACAGACTAGCTTAGAAAAATATTAGCTAGTGTTTAAACGTCCAATTTTTCTTTAAAATATTTTTTTTTTCATAATTTACAATATCACTTTTTAATGGAATTTGTATATTTTATCTGAAGGACGGTCTAGATGACATGGTCAGCACATTGAATCATCACCTGATACGATCATCAAGAAATAGTCGTTCATCCTTTGGCCGTCCAAATATTATATATTACATGCCTGAAATGTATGGCACATTGGACTATATATGCCAAGTTTCTAATGAACAAGTTGGATTGTGTCAGCAAGAGTGTACATTCAGAAAAGCTAACCCCTGTGACAAAGACGTGTATACATGTGCTGTGTATTGATGAATGAATGTGATGTGATCCAGCATCTGCTAAAACATTGTATATTGAACTAAGACAACAAATAAGCCATGCAATGAACATTTAACTTTTAATAAAATTGTTATTCTTCTAGCATTAAAACAAAGAAACATAAAGGAAAATCTCCCAACACTTGAAATACTTGAAGCCAAGACCAGAGAAATAAACTCACGACGCAATTCGTCAATCTTTGTTTTTGAACAAACTTAATATTTTTTTTAAAGTTTTATCTTACAAATAATAAATCAATGACCAAATATTTTAGAGCAGTAAAAAAAATCTCGTTAACCATTACATAATATTATGGAAACAGAACCTGCATAATTCTTTGAAAGCGCAACTTTCGTGTGCTTATAAAACCTCGTTTAATATTTAGCCAGGAAGGGTATAGTTACGTTTTGTTGTGTTAAAAAAAAAACTCCATATTCTATGGTGTATGAACCAATGTTTATTTTATTTTTTTATTTTTTTTATTTATTTATTTTATTTTTTTGGTATTATTCTGAAATGATCAAATACATTGAATTGAAGTGTACCTTTCAAAAATTTATTCCTAACTAGATGGTGATGATCGATCAGAATATCTAAAAAAGAAACAAAAGTGTAAACAGTTTAATAAAGAATTAACAAAGAATTTTGAACGTTTAAAATACTGATTTGAGTCTCGGCAAATAGTTCTACATAATTCACACAATATCCATATTAAGGTAATTACCATCAAGTATGTTCATGAATTCGTTTTGAAGTTCCAAATACGATGTATAAGTGGATGGG
>NW_022731299.1:872324-872595 GCF_011630105.1 Anneissia japonica | reverse complement strand
TGGCTGGGGGCCAGGGGGCCGCCTAGGGCCCCCGGTGGGGGTCCAGGGGGCTTCGCCCCATGGAAGCCACGGATACTTGATGAATTATGGCGAATTTTTCTTACTTATTTGATAGGCATCGAGTTATTATAATATGGCTTCAAGTAGGCTATGCTTTCTAATGTTGACATCAGCTTCCAAAACCAAAACATTTTGAATAAAGCAAGAAACAAAGAATATGCAATGTAACCATCTAATTTATTTTCAAATCCTCATTCTTGAAAGTGAAATT
>NW_022731299.1:864383-872187 GCF_011630105.1 Anneissia japonica | reverse complement strand
TTATTATTATTATTATTATTGTTATTGTGGTTGTTGTTGTGATGAAATGTTGTTGAGATGTAAATATTTTTTTTATTTGTTTGTTCCCCGATAAAATTTATCATCTTCCCCGACGGGGGCTATGCTTCTCCGACGGGGGGGCTATAGCCCCCCGCCCCCTCTGGCGCCACCCCTGTTGAGGTGCCCTCTGAAGTCCTCTTAGTTGATTAAAGGAAACATTAATGGAAAGAACACAGATTACCTCCGATCCTGTCACAAACCTCAAGAACTTCTTAAGGTAGGTATCGTTTAGGCCCTTGATGAACTGTTTCAGGTAAGCCACAGAGCAGGACTGTTCTTTGTCTTTTGGATCGCAGTTCAACAATTTGATCACCCTGCGAGGTGTTGGCATCTTGACGCTATACATTTCAATGAGGGCTTCTGGGGTATTGAAAAAGATCTTCAGACCACTTCTGGCGGCGCTGACAATACCATCAAGTGCATACTTAGGTTTCTGTATTAGCTCTTTATGAGCGATACTGAGGATCACCGGACGTATCTCTTCCTTCTCTGGTATTTGGTGGCAATTGGCACCCTCTCCAACAGATCTAAAAAGTCATCCCTGTCGTCTTCGTCTAGTCCCTCTCCCCGACAGGCTTTATCAACAACTTGCCTGTCTAACTCACTTACGTACAATCGCAGTGACTGGAACATGACATCAGATGGCACCTTTAATTCACCAAATATCACGGCGATAGAGAATGCTTGGTAAAGCTGCAGCGGATATACACCCGTATCAATATATTCTTTTAGTAATATCCGTCCTACGGCCTCCAATTCTTCTTTGCCGTAGTCTGGAAAAATCGCCGGGACCTTTTCTGTCTCACCGCATGCAGACGTCAGGAAACATTGCTTCCAAAACGCAGAATAAGCCTCGCGAGATAAACCCTGTGCATCTGCACCGGTTTCATCAATAAAACTGACCTTTAAAGATGCTTCTAAAATCGATAGATTTTTAAAAGCGTTGACCTTTTAACTTTTAACCTGTGCAGCGGGAGTTGAAGATCGTTAGCACTTGGTGGGGTTGGTGGACGAGGGGAATCTGGCTGGCTTGATTCAGTATATTCTCTGTATTCGTCGGCGCTAATTTCTATTATTTGATCTTCATCAAGTATTTCTTGAAGCATTTCATCTACAGACAATGAAATGTCAGGCAAGGATTCATCGGAGGAATCTTCCACGTCATCGTCATCCTTTGCCACACTCTGTGTTTTTTATTTACTGGCAAGGTAGACGCGTAACATTTTGCATTTTCTACGCGTGTACAATTCACCTATGGTCATGTTGCCATCTAATTCTTGGTGGGTAGGGTCGGTCATGAAGAAATCAAAATCTGCTAATGGTCCCCGTCTGCTTACGCCTGTAGGGAAAAACCATTCTTTAACCTGTTGAGAAACTTCGCTCATCGTTTTCGTCAACGGAAACGTCTCGTGCCTTGTGCAACCCCCGGAAGGTCCTTTGACTTGCTTAAATTCTTCAGATGGACCATCGAAGTCCAACCAGCCTACTTCTACACGCCGGTTATTTTTATTTTTTATTTTTTGCATTATTATTCCCTGATTGGCTTATTGATCGTTTGGAATGTTCGGGGATTGCCTTTGCCTTTAGTCGTTCAACGAGGCCTTTCTTCTGATTTGCAGAATGAGACTCATCACCTGCATTTGTTCTTTCCCCGTATTTGGGTAAATAGTGTTCAAGCTCGTCGTCTGTCATCACACATAGCACCGCCTCATCTATCTGAAAATAAAAGTTGAAATTATATTTAAATGCATCATGCATACTATGCTGGTAAATGGCCTCCCTATTACAGTCTTAACCTCTCTGAAATAAAAATATAAAATATTAAAAGTTTTACCTGTATGAAGCTGGTAAGACCCTAAGAAATCCCAAACTTTATTGGTTATAAATAGGTCATTATATGTATATGTATGTACAGTATATGAGTATTTATATATATTTGCTAACGTTGTATCTTGCATACCGGTAACTAATGCATGAATTGTATGAATTATATATTGTAGCGAAATTGCTAGGCTGATGGAATAGCCATGAGCCGGGGTGGGGGGTATGTCAATGCTCGGAAGAGCCTTATAATCGCTCTATGATTGGCCGAATGTTCTGATTGGGTAATTACGCCTTTGTCACGAAGTCATTAATTTTGGGAATAGTATTGACCGGGAGAGACTCGATACCTGGAGCCCGTGACGATAGGACGTTCTTACGGCACAGTTGAATACCTGTCATTCCACATTCATTTTCGGTAGTACATAGTAGGCCTAGGATGAAGGGTAAGTTACCCGTGGCAAAGTGGTGCTAATAAAGTGGCAGTAGCCAGTGAATTTAGAAAACGTGTTGTACATGTATGTTTGTTCAGCTGAGCTAAACATCAAATCGGAGAGGTACACTTTCCGTGAACCCCAGCTCGAAATATCCTGATAGACGTCGTCCTTAGGTGGAACGCTACATTGGTGTCAGAAGCGGGATCAGTCTAGTTAGATTAAAATTACATTGTACTTCATTAAATATTTCTAGTACTTAGGTATCTGTTAGCACAATCGACTATGGAAGATACGCTCCAGTTAATACAGGCCGAGATAGATAGGCTCGAAAGAGAGATGAGGGCTAGGCCTAGGCCAGATGTACGAGAGAATACATTGTTGCCTGTGAAACGTGAAAGGCTTGTCACAGTTCCGATAACTCACACGACAGTCGCAGTGAACGAGAGCCTGGTACCGGCGGTGATAGTGTGTTGGTATCTGGTGTACGTGAAGCTTGGCCTAACTCCGGTACTTTCATTGAACGGGAAACCAGCTATGTAGCCTACAGGCCTACACACACTAGGCAACTAAACGAAAGTGGTGTATGAAGGCGTAGCTCTCCGTCAACATTAGAGCAACCGCTCCTGAGCTGGAGATGGATAGAGCGCATAACGCTGTTAGGGTGAACCTGGACTCAGAATTTCCAATGAAACCTGAAGTACCTAGCTCCTTGTATGAACCAGGTACGTGTGGGCCTAGATTTTACTCACCAGTAGAACAATCTTTCCTGGAAACGAGTAAATCATACGGCTCGATTACCGGTAAGAGGAACATGAGCCTATGCCGAGGCCTAGAGAACCCGATGGACGTTGAACCAGGTTATAGTTTAGGGCAAAATGAACGTAGTAGTACGTAGTAGTAGTACAGTATTTATAATGCAGCGGTATCGAACGAGAGCCCAACATGCGAGAAACCTTGCACGCTTGGTGAGGGTGTAGGGATTGGCAGTCCCCACTACAACAGTACGATTAGGCCGATAGCTAGGCCAAACTGTATGACCGTGGACGTAGATAAGGTGCAGCAGGCACAGACAACTGAAACTCCATGGCCGTTGAAGCGGCAAGATGCTGTTTACGGGAAAGAAGCCTTTGAAAGAATATTTGGCGAAGCCATAAAGCGGCCTATTGTGAACCCGGACAGATACGATGGGAAGGCGCCCTGGTACGAATACCATACCCACTTCGAGTCGTGTAGGTTGGTTAACGGTTGGACTGAGCAGCAATCCGCTAAGTTTTTAGCCGCTAGATTTAAGGGCCCTGCACTCAGAGTCTTGGGAAATTTTAAGAACCGGAAATTCTCTTTGAAAGAGTTAGTTGATGCTTTAGAACCCCGATTTGGAACTGCTCAACAAGCCGAGAACTATTTGCTACAGTTAAGGGTCCGGAGGCAGAAAGCCGGTGAAAGTTTACAACAACTTAGCCAGGCGATACGAGAACTTTCGATACGTACTTATCCCGACCTACCTGAACGTTTGTCAAAGGGTCATTTTATGGAAGCAGTAGATGATCCAGAAGTTCGTGAGTCACGGCGAACTTGTCGAATCTCCAAAGACTGCGAGAGGCGTTCGCCTCGACGATGAACTGGGCCCTCGAAAGTTGGCAGCCGGGATGCACTTCTATCTTCACGTCGTAGTCGTCCGCTTTCTTCGAAGGACACACGTCCCTCGCGACGTCGTCCACGACGTCGAAGCAGCGTTCGTTGATCTCGATGCACGTTCCCCTCGAATGCTTTGGCGGTCATCCTGTCTGCGATACTCCGCACTCGTCTCGACGTTATGTTAATGTCGAGAATAAAAAAAAGTTTCGTATACCCGTTGGAAAATTATGGTACGTGGAAAATGTTTATTTTTAACGTATGTTTTTAACGAGAAGAAAAATAAAAGAAAGCTTTACAAGTATATATTTTTTTAGACGATTACGAATTTTTATTTATTTGCAAACACCTATGCACGCCCCATCGATTCTCCGGCTCCGAGCGGTGTCTGAATCTGCATCTCCCGAGCTTCCTGGACCAGAGCGCAGAAACCGCAGCAACACGCGGCAAAGAGATCGCCTATTCCACTCCCTTTGATCCCTTTGTTTTCCCTGACGTTCTGCCGAGTGATCATACGAGCGAAAATGTTCACCAGCAGTACCATGAGAGCCAGACCGCAGAGAAGGCAGTCGTCTCCTAGTGATTCCGTTAGTTTTCCTTGCGTGTAACACGGCAGGAAGTATGTGAACACGCACATGCCAAAGTTTCCGAAGCAACCGCATAGTCCGTTTTCGAAATCGGCCATCCTTCCCAAGCGCAGGTGAACTCCCAATCGCAGGTGAACTTCTTCGCTTCTGCTTATATTCGCAATACTTTGGCGAGAAACGTAAATAAAATAGATGGCGGCAGACACGTTTTTGCGAACGTGATAAAACGGTTATTTTTTTTCTCAAGTTTTTCAATCCGACCTTATCATGACTTTCGCAAAAACCAGTCTGCCGCCCTCAATGAACTTTCGAACGGAAACAACAAAAAATACAATCTCTGTCAAATTTCATTTTTTTTGTAATAATTTTTTTTTTTAAACTCGAAAAAAAACGGTAAAAGATTTATATATTTCTTTCTATTTTAACTATAATTGCCATTAATAATTATCTAAACACCCTCGTGTCGTCCGGAATCTGCCACTCCGCCAATCTCATTTCGATAGGCCGTCTGCACGTCGGGCACTTCCGCAGTCGACTGTTGCAGGATCGACACGATACAAAGTGCCTACAGGGCAAATTCATCGTTTCTGCGTAAGCCGTCATGCACACGACGCACCTGTCGCTCTCCTCGAGCGTCTTGAGCGATTCCCACTGGAAGTAAAGGAACCGCTCCGACAGCATGGCGCCTGCGAGATCGGCCACGGTCTCCCCGTTTGGAACACCGGTTTCCAACAACCTTCTGCCGGTGGCCGGGACCTCCATGATCTTCCCTCTGTCCGTCCGCTTCCGTCGCATGGCGGCGGCCAGCGCTCGTCTGGCGTTCACGAATTTCGACGTGGGTACTGAGACGTCGGTTTCCATGTACGCCACCAGACTTCTGTTAAAAGGAACGTCGCTCCGCCTGTGGACTACGCATCTTCTTGCGATGACCGTTGCAAAGTTTTCGGCGGGCGTCTCCTTCGCTGGTAAAACAACGTCCTCCAATCTGAGTTAAAGAAAAGTAAAAGAATTCAAACGATTAGCTCAGTTATAAAACGATAACGTAAAACGAAACGAGAAGAGGGGGAAAGAGAGTTACTTACATTTCAGGTTGCCATTCTAGGTCCCAGTATTCCCCCGGCTCTCGATATTCCCCGTAAGTCGGGAGGGCAAGACTTCCGTGCCTCGTCGGCGAACTTGAAGTTTGGACGTATCGCTGCCTCATCAAACATATTTCCTCGTGTTCGGCCATCTTGCTGATCTCTACGCCGATAAGACACCCCAAACGCCAAAGTTCTATTTCTTCGTCTCCATTGTATCATGCCCTGCATTTGCAGAAGTGGCGATGAAATCGGGACCACTTGACCCGGTGGTCTCGGAAGAAGGGGCACGTGACAAATCCTTCGCTATCCATCTTGCATCGAATGAGTACAGTTCGTTGAAGTGTCGAGGACACGACCCAAGTTCTCTTTTATATGCTTCGATAGGGGGACCATCACGTCATCCTATCATAATAATACTTTAATCAGGAACCGATGACGTCGGCATATGATGATCGCTGCAGTACGCATGACGTCGTACACGGCGCCCCCTTAGTCAGGAACCGATGACGGAAACAGGTACCTATGACGTCAGCGCAGTCCACCTTATTAAAGTAACACCGAGGGAAATGAAACCATTCGAATTCGTTTCGAAGAAGATGATCGAGATGTACTCTTGGTACAACGATAACACGATCGAACGCCAGCTTTCAAACCGCCGCAGGAACAACCACCAAAGAACGAACCGGCGCAGAAACAACCGTTACGGGATCAACCGAAGTCGCAGCATTCTCCCCGAGAAGCATTCTTTAACGTTGCAGACTATTCGTCAGAACGACCGCAAAAGCTTCTATCAAAAGGTTGCCGACCGTCGCTCAAGATCTGAGAAGTCACCGAGATCAGAGAAGGACGAAGGCAAAAGAAACCTGCCGGCAGACATCGTTTCCGTTCACAAAGAGGTGAGTAAAGACATATTTTATCTATCTCCCGTCACCTTCTGCGCCTGAGACGATAACCTAGAGAAACTAAACTTATAATTGTTTTTTATTACTTTTCCGTTTCCCAGCTGGAAGATGTGAAAAGATCCATAGGAAAGTTCAGGACCGATCTGTGCTGGCTGAACGAAAAGCTGAACAAAATGAGACTGAAAGATTTGGAACACGACGTCCTGGTTCACCTCGATCGAGCTTGCAAGAGCATCGACGAACGTATCCAACGAGATGTGTTTTTGAGCGAACGAAAGATACGCATTCGTGAACTGAAGGACGTCTACGAATCGATCGCCAGCGGCTGAACGATGGTGCAGGACATAAAAACGAGCTACGGCATGCGATGACAGAATCGCAGAGACAATATTTATTTTCGAATAACGCAATTTTATTATTAGATGTAAATAAAATAACGTTTGTCAAGATATATTTGAAATATGAGATTATTTACAAAGTTTGAAATAAAATCAAGTTCAACGATACTATTTAGTCTTCTTCGATTATTTAGCTTCCAATCTAAAGTTTCCTTTTTCGTACTTTCGTTCGGGACCGATTACGTAGACGGCCAGTACCGATGACGTCTTGTATTTGCTTCGATAGAGAACAAAGTTGGAAATAATTTCAGCACCACTTAGTTACCTTACTGCGACCGAGCCGTCAACATGCCAAAGTGTAAACCTGGTAGTAGCAAAACAGGGGAAAACAATCGCACAAGGAAATGTAGATCTGGTCCGCGTACGAAGAGATGACGTTTTACGCTCGACCATCCAACCCAAACGGAAGAGCAGATGCTGAAAAAGTTCATTAACAAGATCGAATGCGACCCGGATCGAAACAGAGAAACAGATAAATTACGTTTTTCGAATCTTTATTTACAATCATGTTTAACATCGATTTCAAAGTGTGCGTGTGTGGCTGAATCTGTGAAGAAAACAACAAAGAAATGCAAAAAAAAAAAAAAACAAATCACGAGAGAACGCTGTTATCAATCCTGTGCAGATTCGATCCCTCGACTTGGACCCATCTGAGCTTCGGCAAGATGACGTCCACGTTGACGTAGTGATATGCGTGCCGGTCTCGGCCAAAGTCAGACGACACTCGACCTGGTATTCGGGTTTGACGTCGACGAATCGAAAAGAGAACGACGTTGCGTACTCGACGAGATCGACCTTCTTGCTTCCCAGCGGATCGATGCATTTCTGGTACATGTTGTTTATGGTGCACAGCACGCAATAGGGCCTTCCGTAGTGATTCGACGC
>NW_022731299.1:848005-864271 GCF_011630105.1 Anneissia japonica | reverse complement strand
CGATGTACAACGACACGGTTCGGGATCACAAGGTGCTGGTTCAAGGACCGACGTACGACAAGCGCGGAGGAAAATCCCTGCCAGTTTACATGCGTACCGACCTGTGGAGCGGCAAGATCAGCATCGGCTATCCTCCTGTGCCCAGCGATCGCGGACCTTGAGATCCAACGGCCGACTGTCGTGGCCTCACCGAGTTCCGGACTTCGAGACGAAAGGGAAAGGCGGTGCGGGCGGCCGCGTCCGGCGAGAGGGTCGGGTACGATCCGTACCCGTTCATGGAATCCGCGATCGTCAACCGACTCGGTAACGATGCGGACGCCCGCATTCGCGTGATCGCAGCGTTCAGGAGTCACGCTCACGAGGTCGGTCTTGCATCGGCGAAATGCTTCGACCAGCTGTTTATCGCTCATGTTCCGGCAACCCACGTCCGCATCTTCAACGTGGAGCTGTCGACGCACAACGCCCGCATAAGGAAGGGACTTGTGTCCGTGGGAAGGGTGATAAGAGATTGGGCCGGCGGTGCTAGGGCCGACGAGTTCATCCTGACCGAGAAGAAATCTCGGCTCGTGCAAGCCTTCCGACGTTCCTGCGGAATATACGACCGGAAGCTGAGGACGATGAACAGGATCGTGACCGTGAGATCGGAACCTGCGTCGTGGAAATTTCGCTGGCGAGATTGCAAGCTCAAACTTTGCGATCAAAACACGCTGTACGAGCGGGCGGACGAACGCCTCAAGTCTACGTGCTGCATGTTCGCCGACGACCGCGTCCCTTTCGGACGCTTACCGGTCAACCTACTTTTAAATATCAAATATCCGAGACGTTCCACTTCTTCTTAGTTTATGTCAAAAAGTAAAGAGGCACAATAAACAAAGAAAGGAAAACAAATAATACGATTTTCTGGTGTATTTTTTTTGTTCATTTATTGTTTCTATCAAACGTAATCTTTTCGCTTATCATCCGCTCCTGTCCCAAGACATTGGACGAGGCTTTAGCCGCAGCTTTGAACGTGGAGGGCTTCCAAAATTTGGAAGGTCGTCGCCTCTTAAACCCACAAAATACGTACGAACACTGCAGGAAGATGAAAGTGCAGCACGTCTCTCTAAATTAGAAGGAGCCGTGAAGCAGCTGACTGAACGATTAGCAGCTCTAATGTCCATGCACGATAAGAGCGGGGCTAGACCCCCTCCAGGGAGACGGAACCTGAGAGGACGAGGTCCCGATAACGGCTGCTACCGTTGCGGAGAAATTGGATATTTTGCACGTGATTGTAAGACCCGAAGGAACCAAGATCCATCCCGAGTTCCGGGAAAAACAGGGAACAACCCACCCAGTAGCCCGGGGGAAGGTTGTGAGAAAAAAAGGGCAAAACCGAAACTGAAACCAGAGAAAGAGAAGGCGGCGTAAACCTGTTTACCAGTGTTTAGAGGCAGCCGGCCCTAAGGAGGGGTTGTACGTGAAGGTTAGCGTAAACGGATTAGTGATTAACTTATTGGTGGATACTGGTGCTAAGGACACGATATTGTCTGCTTCAGTATACTACCAAATACCAGCGGAAAAAAGGCCTCCTTTGCTAGCCTACAATTTGGGTATTCACCAGGTGGACGGGGGAATGTTGAAAGAACTTGGCCAGGCCCATTTTGAAGCACGAGTTGGTCAACGGACCCGTAACCTGAATGTACTCGTGGCCAACATCCGTACGCCGTGAATTTGGTATGGATTTTCTCTTAGATTCCGGAGGAGTTATCGATTTTAGTACGCTAGAGTTACGAGTAGGACACGAGCGAATTAAGTGCTCCAACCAGGAAGGCGATGAATTCTCGCCAAAAGTGAGAATATGCCAAGCAGTTGACATCGAACCAGGCCAAGAAGCTGCCCAAGTCCCGTTCAGGTTTTACAATCCGGGACCAATAATACGTTCACTGAAAGCAGACACCAAAGTGGGAGTCTTGGCCCCTGTAAGCGAGGTACGAGAAGAACTTGACCAGTCGAACTGTAGTAAGGAATATGGAATCAAGATTCCAGATCGCTTGTCAGACTTGTACCAGAGTAGTGTCGATAATGTTGGAAATGAATATGCAGACAGAGCGGCACAACTTCTCTATAAACACCAGAACATGTTCTCAGCCGGAGACTATGACATCGGCCGAACCGGCTTAATTAAACAAACAATGCAGACGGGAAACGTAGCGCCGATCAGAGAAGCGCCCCGAAGATATCCAGTACGTTACCAGGCATTCAGAACGATGTACAGAACCTGCTGAACCGGGCCAACATTGTGTTGGTCGCGAAAAAATTACGGTACCCGAAGGTTTTGCGTCGATTACCGGAAACTAAATGCAGCTACCATAAAAGATGCGTACCGATACCACGTATCGACGGCTCTTTAGACGCCCTGGCGGGAGCTACTTTTTTCCGGCTTTGGACCTGGCATCTGGTTATTCAAATTGGCAGGTGGAGTTGGACCAGGAGGCGCAACAGAAGTCTGCTTTTGTCGTGAGAGGGGGCATTACAGTTGGAAAGTTATGCCCTTTGGGTTGTGTAATGCTCCGTCTACTTTTGAGCGCCTTATGGAACGTGTGCTTGCGGGTCTACAATGGGAGACTCTTCTCGTGTACCTGGACGATATTATCGTGTATGGAAAGAGTGTGCCAAAGGCTATTGACCGATTAGACACTGTTCTCGAACGCCTAGGAAACGCAGGTTTAAAATTAGAGCCAGCAAAATGTTCGTTGTTCCGTATTGTACCTAGGCCATGTGGTTTCAAGAGAGGGCATTAGAACCGACCCTTCAAAGATCGCTGCCGTACGGGATTGGCCGAGACCACAACGTAGGTGACATTAGAAGTTTTCTTGGGCTAGCCTCATATTATCGCCGGTTCATTGAAGGATTTTCCAGTGTAGCCAAGCCATTGTACCAGCTGACTGAGAAGGCCCGACCTTACGACTGGGGAGAACAGCAGGAACGAGCCTTTTTGAACCTGAAACAAACTATTAAAATCACCTATCCTGGCTTACCCTCTTCCAAAAGGGAAATTCATTTTAGATACGGACGCCAGCGATGTCGGCATAGGGGGTGTGTTATCCCAGGTGCAAGGAGACCAAGAACGAGTCATTGCATACGCGAGCCGAAAGTTGGGAAAGGCTGAGCGCAACTATTGCGTGACAAGGCGAGAACTACTGGCCGTAGTTGTCTACCTTCGACACTTTCGTCAATACCTGTACGGACGGGAGATTACGGTTAGGACGGACCATGCTTCTCTAAAATGGTTAAAAAAATTTAAGAACCCAGAATGACAACTGACCCGTTGGTTCGAGGTAATTTGTGAATACAATATTGAGATACAACACCGCCCGGGAACCAAACATGGGAATGCAGATGGACTTTCTAGGCGACCTTGCAAGCAGTGTGGACGAGTCAAGGGGGGAGTGGAGAAGGAACCAGTTCAGATTGAACCCGGAGAGTCACATGTCGAACCTCAAGTACCACTGACTAGAATTGAACCAGAATTATCACTTGAAAACCTACGTGCCCAGCAACTAGAAGATCCGTCCATAAACTGGGTCCTCACCCCCAAGGAAGCGGGCAATCCCTGTCACAACTTGGAAGATGTACGGTAGCTCCAGAGGAACGTGCCTACTGGACACTCTGGGAAGTTCTGGAGATACGGGAAGGAGCATTGGCCAGACGATGGGAGTCGGATGAGGGGGACGAGATTAGGTGGAAACCAGTGCTTCCGAAAGATTTAAGACCTGATGTTTTACGAGAGTTGCACGGTTGAAGGACGAGTGGGCACTTGGGGGTCCGAAAGACCCTTGCACGAGTAAAGCAGAGGTTATACTGGCCCCAGATTAACCTTTCTGTACGAGCCTGGATACGTTGTTGTGACCAATGTGCCCGCAAAAAGTCACCTCCGAAGAAGCGTAGGGCTCCTTTGCAACATTGGTCCGTGTCAGAACCTGTGGAACGAGTGGCCATGGACTTCCCAGGCCATTAAGTACGTGTTGGTAGTGGGTGACTACCTAACGAGGTGGACGGAAGCGTATCCTATTCCCGATCAAACAGCCGATACGGTCACCAAATCCTTTGTAGAGAAATTTGTTTTGAGGTTCGGCGTTCTAGCACAACTACATACAGATCAAGGACGGAACTTTGAGTCTAAAGTGTTAGCAGAGGCCTGCCGTATGTTAGGCATAAAGAAAACCCGTACGACGCCATATAATCCTAAGTCAGACGGTATGGTTGAGAGGTTTAATCGGACACTGATAAACATGGTGGCCATGATGTTGGACCCGGTCCACCATCAACGAGATTTGGACGAGCGACTTCCGTATGCGACCTTCGTGTACCGATCAACACCCCAAGAGTCTACTGGTGAATCTCCTAATATGCTTATGTTAGGAACGGAGGTGCGTACCCCGATAGATTTGTCAGTGGAAGTGCCGCAAACCATGCCAGACGAACCAGATTTAGCTACCAGAGTCAGATCCCAGTTGCAAAAAGCAGGTGCCCGTGCCCGAGATGTACTGAAGATCAGTGCTCGCAGACAAAAGAAGGGGTACGATAAACTTTCCGAAGAGCCAAATCTTGTACCTGGAAAGTTTGTGTGGACGTATGACCAAACCAAGCGTAAGGGGATGTCCCCTAAACTAGAGTGCAGATGGAAAGGGCCTTACCTAATCATCGATAAGTTGACAGAGGTCACTTTCCGGATTCAGTTAAGTCCTCGAGGAGCAAGGCGTGTGGTCCACTGTGATCAACTGAAACCGTACGAGGGAAATCCAGTAACTGGCTAGGCGCAAGAACCCGAAATACGTGAATTACCTGAACCTGAAGTACCCGACCCGGTTGCGGAAGGACCCGACAGTGTAACTTCTCCCAGGAACCGGTGTCCGAGGAGGGAACGGCGACGTCCGGCGAGGTACCGGAGATGTTTTACCAAACCGGTCAAACAAATCATTGCCAGTTCTGATAACAAGTTTTTTTTTTCTGTTTTACAGACCAAAGTACCAGCCAAAGAGAGGCAGTTCGCCCTGTCACCCGAACGGATACAGATAGGCTATATGAGTGCACAAGTTGTCATGAAACGTTCTCCACCCGAGACAAATTGCGGGGCCATGTGAGAAGGAATCATCGTGAGAAAAGGAGTTGGAGCCGAGGTGCTAAACAACCCTCGCCAATGGAGCCGATGGAAGTTCGAATTGACTTGTCCCCGGGTTCCCGATCGCTGATAGAGGAAACCGTTTATCCGCCACCTCCGAAACTCCGTCGAGTTAGCGGAGGGAAGCCTTCCTACCTGACAGAAGAGCAACGAGGTTTACTCACGGCCAAGGAAAAAGGCACCCCTGCACCGTGGACAATGGCCAGTAGCGTGGTGGAACGCCTGATCAGCGTCATAGAAGAGGTGGAGAGCACTCACTATAGAGATGGAGTAGTTGTCCGAGTTGACCGCATCAAACTTACTTATAATATTTGAACAATCTAATAAATGATTTTGTGATGAACATTATCGAGGATGATTGTACAATGAACACTACTGTAAATGATTTTATAATGGACACTTCTACAATGATTCTAAATGAGGATAATAATGATAACGTTTGAGGAAAATTTATTGCATGCTGAGAGATTTCGAGTAATCAAAGGAATGTTGTTATTATGTTACAGATTTCTGTTAAATAAAAATGATTATGTTGTTTTAAAAGTTAAAGTTAATTTCGCTATGTTTTAATGAAGGATGGAATGCATAAAGTACTAGGAAATTTTGTAATCGTGTTCAAGGGACGAACCGATTTAAGGGGGGAGTCATGTAGCGAAATTGCTAGGCTGATGGAATAGCTATGAGCCAGGGGGGTTATGTCAATGCTCGGAAGAGCCTTATAATCGTTCTATGATTGGCGGAATGTTCTGATTGGGTAATTACGCCTTCGTCACGAAGTCACTAATTTTAGGGAAGGTATTGACCGGGAGAGATTCGATGAGCCCGTGACGATAGGACGTTCTTACGGCACAGTTGAATACCTGTCATTCCACATTTATTTTCGGTAGTACATAGTAAGCCTAGGATGAAGGGTAAGTTACCCGTGGCAAAGTGGTGCTAATAAAGTGGCAGTAGCCAGGAATTTAGAAAACGTGTTGTACATGTATGTTTGTTCAGCTGAGCTTAACATCAAATCGGAGAGATACACTTTCCGTGAACCCCAGCTCGAAATATCCTGATAGACGTCGTCCTTAGGTGGAACGCTACATTGGTGTCAGCAGCGGGATCAGTCTAGTTAGACGCAATATTTTAGAAAAAAAATTATTATTGAAATAAGGTTGAATGTCAATGTCCTTTTGATATTTATTACATTTTATATTTAATATATTTTTATATATGATATTCAATATTTAATGTGATAATTACTTTTTATGAAATGAGAGAAATAGGACCTTACTGTACAGGTATTAATTTCACTAATAAAGTATTCACATGGGAATTCGTTTATCAAGAAATGTGTGCTGTTGTTTATACTGTAGTGACTTTTTGGTAAACTTATTAGGACATGTCTTATATTCTTTTTCATCTTTAAATCATGACTTATCGCATCAATCCTTTATTCCAGATTTAATCGATCTTACAGGGGGTTAACTGCTAGGCGATAGTATAGTGTCTAACCCCCGAGAGGCGTAGACACAGAATGCATGTGAATGGTTTGATCATTGATCACGAGTTGATGTGGTAGCACTGCGTGTGCAAAGGTGGGGCTCGGTGGTCAGTTGAGGGGCGTTAACTAGCAAATAAGGTGATTTTAGTTCATTTTTAACTACTTGCAAGGGAATTTCCATACAGTGCCTCTCCTTGTGTTTCAGCTGGAGGACTAAAATGCAAGTTACAATAACGCACCATCTTTCCTGTCCCGTGTGCATTTATGGTCCATGTGCACGTTAAAGAGCAGTACACTCTTAAGAAAAAGAGAAGGGGATTGTCTCCCAGTATACCGCCCAACCACTACCAGAAGGACACCACTGGAAAAAAGTCTTCTAGACTTCCGTGAGGAAAACATTTGTGAGAAACATGCTATGTGACAATCATTCATGATGAAAAAAAAAGGTCCAAATGAATCATTTTGTATCTCCCCCTAAAAATAGAATACAGAGAGCTCAAGGAATCCTGTAACAATTAAAAAAAAAGAATAATATGTAAAATAATACTTGCAGACGAATTAAAAGATAATGATGATATTGCGTCAGTATAGTTCTTTATAAAGGGGAAGACTATAAGTAGACGTTTCACGTACTGTTCAAAGCAAGTACAGTGCACTCCTGTTACAAGAGTTTCCATCAAAATGTATCGCTCAAGCTTATGGCCAAACCTCAATTTAAAGACAATGAGTTATCTTAATTCTTAATAAAATATCTTAATGTTCATAATAATAATAATGTTAGTCATAATAATAATAATGTTCATATTAATGTTAATAATAGTAATGAAGATAATGATGATACTAATAATAATAATAATAATAATAATAATAATAATAATAATGACGACGACGACGATAATGATGATAATAATTATAATGACAACAATGGCGTATCTAGATGTCTTATGGGGGTGCTGATGGGGGCGCTAAGGTGGGGAGGCACGAAGGTGAAAGTGCACGATAGTCAATTGAGGGGCAATAACTTGCAAATAAGGTAATTTTAGGTGATTTTTAACTACGGTACTTGCAAGTGAATTATGGGGAGACTGGGTAAGGGGGCACGAGTAATTTTGTTGGAGTTGCTGAAATAATGTACTTGTGACTGTGTTGAGTTGTGATAAGATGTCGCAGTTACCTGACTGGTGCCTATAATAACGGTTAAATAATCTTCGTGAATTTCTGAAACGTAAAACATAAAGTAGTTTACAAGTGTGTCGGGTAATACAGTTGGTATCAACTATTTATACTTAAAACATTTATAAAACTACTTTCGCTATGGCAAAAACAATTAACCATTTTATACATGCAATATTGCGCTCAAACTTAAACCCATTAAAATGATCATCTATTAAGGGACCGAGTTCGCTTTAAGACTGCTCTAAGTAATATAGTTTAAAATTGAATACTAGGTAGCAACAGTAATGAAAATCAAGTGATATTAACCATGTCATTTTATTCCTAAATTTATTTTACATATACCAGTACCTATTAATTAAAGTGAAGATAGAATTTTCATCCTGATTACTAGTGAAATGCAACTATCTCAATAGACTTTATCTTACTTTAAAGGGGGGGGGGGGGGGCGGGGCGGGGATGAGACAAGTGGCCATATATTGCTTATTTAACCTTTCCTGAGTTCGGGAAAAATACTTTAAAAATTCAAAAAGTTGAGATGTAAGGATAATTACAAAAACAAAACATGATATGATGAGACAGGAAAATCAGGTGAAAACGAGGCTGGTCACTTTTTTCAGTAGCTTGGTAGCATTTTCTAACCAACTCATTAATATTCAAGACAAGTCTGTCAATTAATTTTTGGCGAGCAGCTGATCGAAAAATCGTCCCGACGATCGAGCGACTAGCCTAGATACAGTACACTAGTGTGAAGTCGTGAGTTTTTGTGATCGTTTACGTACGCAGTTACAGAGAGACGGTTTAGTCAACGTCAATTCAATCATGGAGGAAACGTATATCAGTCCGATGACTTGACTTGTTTGTTTATAATTAGGCTTACACCTATGCCTAGGATTAGCACAGCCAGTGTCTACCCAGCAGCAGTAGCGCACTCCTGTCCGGGACACTGCTCCAGTCCCGCAGCAGGTGAGTTCGTACGCAGCCGTATCCAGCTGACGGTAAAGATAGTAGGTTTCTACTACTAGCCTAGCCTAGACTTGTCATGCCATGCCATCTTTGTCACATTAATTGTGCTAGTGCATTTTTTCCCCATAATAATAGACCTAGGCCCCTAGGCCTACTAATAATAGTATACTATAGGCCTGGTCCTATGAAAAACTGTCTAGGCCTAAATGTCTAAAAAAATGCACTGTCTAAATAAAGGTGATGTGCTATAACACTACAGTATATCATCAGAGCCAACACCAATTCCTGTAACAATAAGATTATTATTGATATACTGTAGGCATAGAAGCTAGGCTATACAACAATAACGCCCCATTAAATAATAACATGATGCATATGTTACTCCAAACCTAACTTTCAGCTGTTGTTGAAATGTGGAATTCAAATAAAATATTATACATATATATTTTTGTAGGACAAGATATGTGATAGGCCGAAACATGACACTCTCCTCACATAGGTATTTGCCAGGCCAGTCGCCATGATGAGACAAACATACCACAACATTTGCCATGAGTACAACCACCCAACATTGGCATCTACGAAAGAAGGTGGTACAAAGCATACAAGCACCCAGCAAGATGTTAGCAAGAAACACTCTGGTTGTTTGCTGAAACTTACAACACAATTTAAGGTGAGCAAAAGAAAATTAAGTGAATATCTCATCACTGTTCAGCCAGAGTACATGAAACAAATATATTGGAATGGTAAAAAAATATCAGCATGGTGTGTCAGTTTTATTACGAAACAACAATAATACATTACACACTAGCCGACAGGAAGGCTTCAATCAAGTAATTAAAAAATCCGAAAATACTGTCAATTGATGAATGTCTTTTCAGATTAGTACATACAGTATCTCAGTATGGTATGTTATTGATAAAGCAGCAAATGCCAATACTGGATCAGATGGATGTGATGCAAACAATTCCATCTGTGTGGACATGATGAAATGGACATGCCCAATCCATGGTTAGCAGAAGGTGGCGATGCTCAGAGCTCTGCAGCAAGTGATTGAATCCAAAATATTTCCAAAGAATTCAATTAAAATGATTTATCTAGTGTTTTTTTTTCTGAAGATATACTGAAATGCCACACACTTAAGTTTTTGTTTTTTACGCATCTGGTTTATATTGCATGCCAAATTTATAATAAATAAATAAATACTGTACCAGTATTACTGTACCTGTTTCAGTAATCCTTTTGAAGCAAATATGTGACCCAGATTTAGAAAACAAATTGTGAGGATTAATTTTGAAATATGTAATGTGCGAAGTACATTATGAAAATGTGGCTCAATATATACAGGAACAACTATTTTAATATATGGCTTTGTACAGTCTTGTGTAAAGTTATTCTATGAAACTGCTTATTTTTTTAATGTCTGGATTATGCCTATGTCTGCATGCTGATCAATTTGGTATTGGATATTAAGAAAAAGCTTCAATTTTTTTGCTGTACACCATTTTTTGTTTAGTATTTTAAAATACAGTAGTTGAACTTGCCTATGTCATATCCAAAATGCCATTGAGAAATTGTTTGACTTGCACTTACGGTAATGGAAAACACAACAATTCGGCATGTAAAATTAGATCAACTGTATATTATTAGTTGTCTTAGGCAAGTTTAACTGCACTGCTCCATTTATCATGTCTGATTGTCTTGTATTATTTACCATAGCCAAGATTTCTTCTTTCATGATGATATTCAACATCCATATTTTTGGTGCTTCACTTAGTTATTAAGAGACCGGGTGTTATTAAATAAATATTTTGAAACAATTTATCATCCTTGTACATTGCAAATAATTTATTACAAGTGTATTTTCTCACAGTTAATATAAAATTGTTTTACTGTACACAGATTAAAGCAGTCAGGTATTTTACAATCTATTTATTATCAAAATATTATATATATGGATTTATAGTTACTATAATTTATACCAATGTAAAGAATAGGGAAGAACAAGCTTAAAATTTTAAAATATGAGACGAGAGTGGGGAAGATACAAAAAACATTGTACTGTACTTAAAATCAACTTTGCTGGCCTATCCGCATCAATAGCAACAATTTCAATTATAGACTAGGTCTGGAAGGTTACACACAATTGACTGGTCCAGATATACAAACGCTCTAGGCCTGTGCTGACAAAATTTCCTTTCATGAATGATGAGATTGTCAAAAAAACAGAGCACAGTTGTCACATGAATTGTCAAGAATGAATCTATTTACATAAGATCTGTTGCATTAATGAGGATGGACTTATCAGGTATCTTCCATAACAATTTATAAATAATTCTTCCAACACAAAGTTTCTTTCATCATCTATAGCATAAAAAAAACCCAGGGCAATCTTCACAGCTTCTGGGAACTTGTCCCTAATCGCCCACACAGTGCAAGATGGGATGACCCTTTTGTCAGATTTCTTTAGCCTGTTAAACACCTACCAAATGAAAGCCATTGATATCCAACATGTCGGCATTTCCTGTAAGAAGAGAAGTACAATAAAAGGTTTGAACAGACTAGTTAACAAAAATCAGACTGACACTTCTTACACCCATTCAAAAACAATTAGTATTGATATTACAATTATCTTTATAAGGAATTAATCATTCTGGCACTAATCATCAATGATAATTTTTGTAAAATATATATATTCTAATTAACCATCACTGTGAAAAGCCCATATTCAAATGCATTGCAAAGTGGTGTAACATAGCAATTATTTTATTAATATTAATAAACAATTATTTTGAATAGAATTTATTATTTTATTAATATAATACTTTTTTTGTAATATAAAAATTAGTTTAAAAATTACAAATGGAGATAAAACAATATATGTATAATAGACTATCTTGTTTCTCAATCTTTTCTAATGTACAGTAATAATAATTCCCCTGTATTTTGACCATCAAAATGGCTGGACATTTGACCCTCTACTAGTTTTTGATCCAGCATGGAACAAGCAGGGCCACGCCTAAGGCGGATGGTTATATTTCCGAGAAGAATGCCGAAAATTAGTCTCTGAACTAATCTGAATACTGTATATAACCATTGCCAATGTATTATGCAGAAGTTAAGTTCTGTGCACATTTTTCCAAGCCATTTTCCGCGCAAATTTGAGCTAGCTTTCAAGGCATCATCCACATTCCACGACGAATAAACTGGCATTTTAGTAATGCCTGTAGTAGTAGTAGTAGTAGTAGTAGTAAGTCCTAGATAGTTCCATGGATCTAATAATTAACATGTAAATGAATGCACTTTATTTAAAATAGTGTTGATTGTTTGTCTAATGTTTGAAATATTATTATTATAGTTTGTATATGCCTAGGCCTAAACTAGGGGCCTAGGTCGCGCCAGGCAATTAGTTAGTACTGTATTCCGTATTCTCAACATACATACAGTACTACACTTAATGCAAGGCTATGCCTACACAGGTAAGACAAGTTGGTAACAAACCTATTTAACGCCACTTACAAGATCACCACTTCTAAGACTTCCTTATCCAAACCAGCAAACATATCTGTTTGAAAGATTCATTCTTCAAAAATGCCTTCGACTTATTTTACTATTATTATTGAATATTTTCGCCAGTCCTAATTTTTCAATTTTCCGCTCGCGACGACCTTTCTCATCAGTTGGCTAATGTCGTTACCAGCTCGTTACGGTTGAGTGAATCAGCTGACTCCCTGTCTAGTGCAAATTTCCGAAATAAAAACTGGGGCAAATCGTTATTTTACACATAATTGAGACATTTTCATAAGTGAAAACCCATATTAATGAAAAGAACGGCCAAATTTACATTGGAATATCTAAAGTTTGACACGATTTTTTATGGGGTTACCGAATACAAGCCTTTGAAAGTTGGAACATTTTAGGAAATTCCCTATCTTATAACACTAGCTCAAAATCCTGTAGCACCAGTTTTTTTTGGGACCCAGTTCACGAGCCTCGTTTTCCAATACCGCGCTCCAAAATCGAGTGCCGTAACCGTCGTTGTGGTCGCCCATCCCTCTATTTTAAATTAAAAATTAATTATTTCATCCCCGCACCCCCCCCCCCTTTAAACTCACGCTCCAGAAATACAGCGATGTTTAAAGCTCATTTTATAAATAATATTTTATTAACGATATTTTTTCGAGCGCTGCCCAACCACACCCAATTTTTTCTCGTTGGCGGACACCCCGTCGGGGACTTCGGGCCCCTTCGAGCAAATCCTGGCACCACCCATGAATGAGGGTCACGTGCCTATCATCAGTTTGGCAGCCCCTACAATGAGGGTAGTAATGTAGAGATAGATATATCTTCATGGATGGACAGAGGGCCCAATTCCTGCCCAATGTCGGACACGTGAAACTTTCAGACACGACTCGTCAGACTAGTTACAGTACTTCTCCTAATTCATTATGGAGAAAACCCCCGAATAGCTTAAAGATGTATTTACCTAGGAAAATGACAACGTTTGTTTAAAAAATGCTTTTAATTATTATTATTATATTCCTCGAATGTGTGTGTAGTGGGAGGGGCGGGGCGCATATTTTCAGAATAGAAGAGTAGCGCTTATTTCAATACATATCATGGAAAATGTTTAATTTAGTGGAAAATGTGGGTGGGCGGAGGGGGGGGGGATGCGTACTGGAGCCGCACCTGATAGTATGACCCTCTTGTCGGACACCTACCCACCTAAATTGGTATCCTAGAACCTGTTGCAATATGCGATTTAAAATTAAAATAAAATAATATTATTTAGCAAATAAATTACAGGAACATACCCATGTTTGTTCATCTGGTAAACAAACCATACAAACTGAGCATGTTAACTATGTCCATATCTATTCTATGTATTCAGTAACAATTCGTGACCGTTTTCAGGAAGAGGCACAAACTTCAATTTAAACTTTATAATTAATATTCACAGTACCTCAGTTCTTCCTTATCAGTACTGTAATTTAATTTGGGCGTCCGACTACCGTACAAATCTAGAGAAGCTACATATACTACAGAAACGTACTGCCAGATTAACTACACATTCTCATTATAGAGAATCATCTGAACCTCTGTTTAACTTAAAATACACAATATATACGATCTTCATAAAAATAAGTGGTGGATCCAGGAATTGAAAATAGAGGAAAACCCAGAGAGGGACTCTCACAGATGGAGGGTCTATGCTATCTAAGCAATTACATTATTTAAGCCTATACCAAAATTAAAAGCATACTATTATTATTATTATTATTATTATTATTATTATTATTATTATTATTATTATTATTATTATTATTATTATTATTATTATTATTATTATTATTAGTATCATCATCATCATCATCATCAAGGGTCACTATTAGACAAGGCCCACCTTCTAATTGTGATCCTGATCCTAACAATTGGTTTTTTTTTTTATAGTTGCTCATTGCTGAAATTAATTAGCGTGAAAAGTTTGTGTCTGTTTCTGAAAACAATACAAATAAACGCAGCATAGGTTGATACTTAAACCATTATTATAATAATAATAATAATTTATTTTACTGATAACTCCACATTTGATGCATGTGTATAAGCCTATTTCAAGATATATTGTACTGCAAGCGGTGGTGGCGCCAGTGGGTGGGGGAAGCAAGGGGACTGTAAGCCCCACCGGACAGGTCAATCCCCCGTTGGACAGAGCTTGTCGGGTAGTCAGACCAATAACTGTCTCTTATACACATCTAGATGTGTATAAGAGACAGGTAGTAGTAGGTCCTAGATAGTTCCATGGATATAATAATTAACAGGTAAATTAATGTACTTTATTTAAAATAGTGTTGTTTGTTTGTCTAATGTTTGAAATATTATTATTATAGGCTAGGCCTAAACTAGGGGCCTAGGCCTAGGTCGCGCCAGGCAGTAGAGTAGTATTCCGTATTCTCTATACATACATACAGTACTGCACTTAATGCAAGGCTATGCCTACACAGGTTAAGATGTGTATAAGAGACAGCATCAAGGGTCACTATTAGACAAGGCCCACCTTCTAATTGTGATCCTGATCCTAACAATTGGCTTTTTTTTTTTTTTATAGTTGCTCATTGCTGAAATTAATTAGCGTGAAAAGTTTGTGTCTGTTTCTGAAAACAATACAAATAAACGCAGCATAGGTTGTTACTTAAACCATTATTATAATAATAATAATTTATTTTACTGATAACTCCACATTTGATGCATGTGTATAAGCCTATTTCAAGATATATTGTACTGCAAGCGGTGGTGGCGCCAGCGGGTGGGGGAAGCAAGGGGACTGTAAGCCCCACCGGACAGGTCAATCCCCCGTTGGACAGAGCTTGTCGGGTAGTCAGACCAATAAAGAATATAAAAATAGGCCCACACCAAGTCACATGTCTGTCACAGTCTGAGAGTGCCTTTTCCAGCCATTCAGTGGTTCCTATTCTTAAAAAAGCTCATTCAGGAAGGGGAACCCCGTTTCAAACCCTTCTACTAGCTAGGGAAAGTTAGGGAATATAATCTTTGCGTCCAGCTCACTCCAGTCAGGCTTTATCTGTAGCCGATAACAAAGATTGCAACGCTGCGCGCGCGTCTACTGATAACCTCGACAGTTCACTGATTCTCGGTTTCATCTTATGGCTTATACTCTAACTAAAAATTAGAAAACAAATAAAAAAAGTGATTGTTTTAAGTTTGTGTGTCTTAGTGATGTCGATGAGGAATTAAATCTTTAAGAATACATCATGTTTGCCATTTGTATTTTATTACAGTCCATCTATACTAACTAAAATAGTGTGGTAAGAATGTAGGCTTACACACAAGACGAGTGACCAATTTTGTTCACCGTAACCGAAGAGGATGGTTTTATTTACCCTTTTTACACGTCCTACCCTCTTAGATCCGCTACCCTCTTAGGTCCGCTACTGCTTAACCAGATCGGCACTGTTCCAGTCGTTCCAAGCACGGGGTTCGGTTGGTAGAACCCAAGTATTCTGAGAATCTCGGATAAGGACTTAAAATTGATGTCCAGTGTACACATCTGGCTCGTATGCACTTTAAGAACCCATTAGTAGAAAGCATTAGAACATAGTCCAACAAAAGAAAAAATTTGCATATGAATAGAATTCTATTGTTCTCTTCCCCCCTAATCCCCTCAATTCTTTTGTTTAGACCCCAACTCATCGATATTTAGAACAATGGAATTGACCTTGTGACCTTAACTTCCGGTCGAAGACCTATTGTTTGATTTTACCGGACCTTGAAATATGAATAAGTAATTTATGACGTAGTGGTAAAACTGGATTCGATGTTTTTCAATACATGTATTATATTTTTATAATCGCTATTGACGGGATGCCTTTGTTCCCCTTTATAGTCGTTAATCCTATAGAAAATATGAATAATAAATTTATGACGACATTTCGGACATGTCAGAACTGGTTTGTGTTACTAC
>NW_022731299.1:843108-847216 GCF_011630105.1 Anneissia japonica | reverse complement strand
GTTTGATATATGTTTCATGTTGTTTGTTGAATGGTTTTTAATGATATTATATTCTAATATGACCACAACATAAGGAAGAACACTTTGTCACCTACAAAGTTCAGACCCTTATACATTTATATTTCCTTAGGCCTAAATCATAAGGAAGTCCTCTATATACCCAAAATTCAGGAAAGTATACGTCTAATATGACCACAACATAAGGAAGTTAATTCTTTAAATTTTTAGTATATTGTAAAGAGAATTATGATTGTTTATCTTAAATCATTATACACTAAATAAATAAATTTAAAAAAAATAAATTTAAAAAAAATATATATATATATACATAAATAAATAAAAAAAAATAAATAAAAAATAAATTAAAAAATAAATAAATAAAAAATAAATTTAAAAAAAAATAAATAAATAAAAGGAAAAAATGATTAACTTACATTATCCGCTTAGAGATTTCAGAAACCTCTAAAACAGGAATCTCATTAGGACTTGGTTTAGATTCTTCATCCCATTTTTCGCTCCATGAAGGCACCTCATTGGGCTGATACGGTGGGACTCTAAGATCACCGTGCATTCTCGGAGGTAGAACAAAATGAGGAGTTTTGGCGGTGACATGTAGCTTCGTGAAGCGCAATTAAATTTATTTTGGCGAAGTGGTGAGAATTGTACCGACACTGTATCATGGGGACGCCGACGTAGTTGAACTTGCATTTGTGAAAATGATTCCAAAATCTTGTTACTCTAACTTTGTGGTTAGGAAAAAATGGACAAGTTCTATATTCTGGCATCTTGAATCAAACTAAACTCGGGCAAACAAAACGAAGATCTTCTAGTCTGAATGAAACTGAAGAAAACAGTAATTTAAACTCTACATTGCGATCTGTATTTAAGCACACTTTGTTTATCTGTGTATACAGAAACTAGGGATTAATCACTAGGAATAGAAACTATCGGAAAAAAAAACAAAAAAAAAACAGGTACATTCCCACAGAGTTCAAAATAATCTAAGTATCTAAAATACAGAATTAAGAGCGTTCCCACAAAGTTTAAAAGACTAGAAACTAAGTAGGGAAAATAACCTATCGATCTTGGGATTTGAAGATGTGCTGCTAGCTTAAAATTAACTGTGACCAACTAGATGATAAGCTATTGTGTTAAACAAAGGGTAGACGCAAACAAAGAATTAAGAACGTTCCAACAATAAGAAGGAAGATAATTAAATAGTGACCGAAGCCAGGACTCTTATTGTTAGAAGGATCTCAAGGCGAGAAGGCAATGCATTAGTAAGTTGGTAAAATATTCATTAGTGAAAATTCAGTTCTTTTCTATGTAAGACAGTTGAAACAACCCGGACAGCAATGTCGGTAAATGCATTTGTCACACATTCCGGTAGAGCAAAAACAGGAACAATCATACTTTATGATTTCAGTGGAAGATTCATCTACAGGAAAAACATCGGCGTTAAAAAATACAAAACTTTCCCAGCCACCGTTCTCAGAGATCCAACCACCAAACCTTTCAATAACGAATTCACCGGTATATTTCTTGAGTTGAAAAATTTCGTTCTCGCTCTTTCCCTTCGCTATTAAAGCGCAAAGAAGATACAGAATCATGATGCGACTCCAGTTAATTTCTTCTCCGGCAAACTTTTCTTTCAAACGTGTGATAAGCTGCTCGGGACAGAAACCGCTAAACGTTGACAATTCAGGAATATATTCTTTTTCGATCTGCTCAGTAATACGAATAACGGCAAACAGCAACGGTGAGTCCCACGTAATTTTATCATTTACTTTATATTCTATGTAAGCATCGCTTAATTTTTTTGCTTGTCCGGCAACCATGTTGAAAGGAGGTAAGAAAACTTGATCTTTTACTACTCAATGAATTAAGTATACATATCACAAAGGGTGACGTATCGACTATGACGTAGTAACACAAACCAGTTCTGACATGTCCGAAATGACGTCATAAATTTATTATTCATATTTTCTATAGGATTAACGGCTATAAAGGGTCGTCAATAGACATAATAAAAATATAATACATGTATTGAAAAACATCGAATCCAGTTTTACCACTACGTCATAAATTACTTATTCATATTTCAAGGTCCGGTAAAAAAAAACAATAGGTCTTCGACCGGAAGTTAAGGTCACGAGGTCAATTCCATTGTTCTAAATATCGATGAGTTGGGGTCTAAACAAAAGAATTGAGGGGATTAGGGGGGAAGAGAACAATAGAATTCTATTCATATGCAAATTTTTTCTTTTGTTGGACTATGTTCTAATGCTTTCTACTCCCATTGCATCTTCCGGAAAAGAAACCCGAGTAGACCAGGCTATAATTGAGATAGGTGCCACTTGGAGGTAGAAATTCTCATATGGTTTTTCTAGACCAGTTTTTTATGGGGAATCAGAATATGTGAGGTAAAAGGTAATGATAGGAGTAAAGTATAACTAGCTAAAGTTATTGATGTAAAGATTTCGAGAGGCAATGGAGGGCGCTTTTTAAAATGGCCGCCAAAATTAAAGAACAACTTAACAGCAGCTTCAAATACCCTAAATAAATTTGTGTAATTTACAAATCATGAATGTAATAACTGCTGTTGACTTTTTAAACCGAAAATAACATATTTGAGGGGTGTAAGCTAACTCACTTTTGAAAATGTAAGTAAAATTTCCCCCTTATATTATTAGCCCTTTTCTGTTTTGATGAATGGAAAATATCACCAGAATCCTAAAAAAAATTCAGCATCCTTACAAATATCCGGTTGTTTTTTTATTATTTCTGTGTGCTATACAAGGTATTCCAGACAACTACCATAATTTTTATGTATGAAGAAGGCATCAATTCATTTACTACATTTTGTCCTGTAGTGTTTAACAGCTTTATGTTGAGCAATAATCTTCAGGTATCGTTTTTATCACTGCAATCTGAAAGTTTTCGTATTTATCGTATGAACAATTCTTGGACTTCCACAGGAATTTGTTCATTCCATCTGTTCCATTAACTATTTTTATTGACAGTCATTTACCTCTGCTTATTTTCATTCTTGAACGATTAAGTTTGTTAAGTATCTGAAGCTCGAAATTCTGCTAACATGGTGGCAAGAATGATATGTCAGTGATTTTGTCTGCAAAACTTTCTATTGAACATGTTACTTGCTTGATTTACACTTTTCTCCTTAACTCCAAGCAGCAGTGAGACATACTTTTGTTCTTCAGACAACTTTTATGACAGAACATCTAAAACTCCGAAGTTGCTGAAAATTTCAACAAGCTCAGTTTATGATTACAGAAGCTACGTTTTCCTTTACGAAAGAAAGCCGTGGTGTAATTGTCTGTATATCGATGTCTCGAGAAAGGGAACGGATGATTGCAATGCTATGGCTGTTATTCGGTAAAGCATGCTTTGCATACAGGAAGACTTTCGTGTCGGCTTCTTCTTGACGGTTCTACGCCAGATTGTAGAACCCCAGTTTGAGTTTTGGCAAACTAGGATTTCATGATTTCAGTGAACTGGATTGGGCATTCTGGGTTTCGGCAAACTGGGATTTAATGATTTCAGTGAACAACTGGATTTGGCAAACTGGATTTCGACAAACTGGTTGGATACCTTCTTGAATACTATTGCTATCGGCAAGAATGCATCCTTGTCACTGAAAGAGATTTTGTATTAGTTCCAGATCTTTGTAGCAGCTAAGAAAAGCAGACTCGAAAGTCGTCCTGCATGCAATGCATGCTTTAAGGAATTACAACCAATACATAAATATCAACCGTTCCATTGTGGAGACATCGATATTGCAGTCGTTGCTACTGTATATCTTATTTTATGACAATGGAGAGAGGGTTATTCTAGACACAAACACTGGCAAATACCGAAAGTTGTTCGAATTAAGTGACATTAACTTTCACCAGAGAAGAAATCATCCCTTATTGGGTCTCGTGCTTCTGTAGTCAAAGGCAAAGTTTCGTTGACACGTTCTGCAACATTAAAGTTTTAGATGTTCTGTCACAAAAGATGTCTGAGGAACTTGAAGACTGCGGCATGGAGTTAAGGGGAAAAGTGTAAATCAAGCAAGATGTGAAATGTTCAATAGCGTACGCACCCC
>NW_022731299.1:828264-843081 GCF_011630105.1 Anneissia japonica | reverse complement strand
AAAAAAATGTGACCTTGTTCCCAGAATCATTATAAAATGAATCACATAACAGTACAGTATTAAGATTGTATGAATGTACTCCACACGCGCAATCTTTTGTACTGCCAGCAACATAACACAACAAATATACACACGTTATATACGCGTTATCGTCTAGGTGTATCGTCCCCTAACTACCAGTCAGTATGTCAGTGTATAGCAATGAAGTCAAAATGCTAGAATGACACCCCGGTTTAGACAAGTATAATCGTTCCTAACGCTCTCAGAAATACCCTGAGACGAGTATACTCGACGCTGGAGCGCGCACGTGTTAAAAAATTGGGAGAAAGGAGCAGGAAATTAAAAAGCTTAAAGCTGTTGCAAAATCTTGCTGAATTTTTATTCGTAATGGTTACGAATTTATACAGTAGTATTTTTCATTTGGGAAACAATTTGCTTGTTTCTCCATGTCCTCCACTGGTAATTTTTGATAGGCCCTATCGCTGTGTTCACGGACATATAGAGATGAACATGATAAAATGCCTTCAAATTAGTCTACTAGGACGTAAGAAAGCAAATTTCTTACGTCCCCCGGCCCCCTGGCCCCAGCTTGGTTGCTCGCTGCGCTCCCAAAACGCATCCCTCCCCCATTCAAAAAGCTGGATACGGGCTTGATTTTCATATTAAAATATTTTTCATATTAAATATTTTCATATTATAATGTTCTTTTCATTATTTGCCAATTCCAAACAAGATCAAAGGCGCAACGCATAAGCCACAGGAAAACAAATAGGGTATACATATATATATAATTATTTAAACGTAACAGAAGATATATATGCGTGTGTGTTTTTGTACAAACAAACAGTAAATACATCTTGAAAACTGTTGTAGTGTTATAAATAAATACATATACATACAATATAGTATATATGGTATATCCAATGACAATTGTATGTATAAACTGTAAAATTTGACAAGAGGAAACACCAGTGGTTGATGAAACGAAAGATAATTCCTGTTTGAATCATTTACCTTAAATTTTCAAACTTTCGACAGGCCACAAATACATGACATATATCATAGTTTATTGATAAAGTAGTATAGTAACGGCAGCACTGTGCTCGATTTCTCAGCTATTGTACATTCCCCTCAATTCGCTAAACACTTATGAATAATGCATAAGCCACGGTTGAAAAATGTAGCTCATAAATGTGAACCTCGCTGTTGTGACCGCTAAGAAGTGACTACCTATATATGCAGTTTATTGGATTTTGGCGGCCATTTTGAAAAAAGCGCCCTCACGCGAAAGTTCTCAGTTTATGCCCCTTTTACCTCACATATTACCTTTTACCTCAGCCCCACCATGGTTGGGGCTGAGGTAAGAAAATTTATGATTAGGGCACCTCTAGTTGGTCGGAAATGGCACTCTCAGACTTAATTTATGATTTTCATTTTTCTCCACTTTAAAAAAAAAACAAAACTTAAGGATGATGGGCCGACTGGGCCCCTTGAATCTGCCACTGAAATACTTATCATAAAAAAGGTTTTAAAATTATCCTTTTAGTCATAATTACGCCCGCTGTATTTCGTGCAAACTAACCTTCATAAAAATAATGATTTAATTATTATCTACTGATTAGCTTGTAACGTATTCAAAATTCAAACCATGAAAAACAAATAAGATAAACTTAAAACAGTCATTAATTTAGTCTTTGTGCATGTACAGTACTTTTAAAATCAATCAAGAGGTTTTTTTTGCTTTTCTCCTTTTTTTTTGAATTTCACTTTTGTGTAAGTAATATTGCGACTACACTATTGTGAGTGAAAATAATACCGTCTAATTTACGATCAAACAGGACTAGGGCACACAAAACATTAGTTAGCGTTTTGATTTCACAAACATAAAGGTGATTTACTTAATTTATCAATATCAGTGGCGGCTCCAGGAAAGGAAATTAGAGAGAAGAATTACATCACCTCAGCCCCACCATGGTTGGGGCTGAGGAAAGATATTTATGATTATGACACCTCTAGATTGCCGGAAATGTTTTTTTTTTCATTTTAAAAAATTAATTTTGAAAAATTTAGGGTCGGCTCGGCCCCACTTAAATCCGCCACTGATTATTATGACGTCATTGCGAGATTGCGTCAACGTAACACTTTTGATAGGCCTATCACTTAATCGAATAGATAGACATATCCGTGTCAAAGGCTGTATAATTATTGTTTAATCATGGCTATATAAAATTCAATTGACTAACTATATATTTTTTTAAATTAGGAAAAACAGTAATCCTATGTATGTAGATAATATTAAACACTAGCATAACGTACGGGTCATAATAATATACAAAAAGGAATAAATCGTTTATAGTAAAATTGTGCACTTTTGAGTTCGTAAAAATATTGGCCTAATAAGTATACACGCTTCAAATTTTAACAACGTAGTACATTGTTTTCACAATACATTTAGCCTCTGATAACCGTTGCACCCATAAGATCGATCTAGTGGTTTCTGAGATGGTTACGAAATGTATAAACAACTGCGTTTTTACTCGGTTTTGGTCCGGAAAATACGTACCGCACTTAGAAAAGTGAACAGACAAAATTCATGAGTCATGCGTAATTGTTATTCTTTCCATTCGCTTTTAAAAGTTAGGATTTAACTATAGAAGATTGGTAAAAAGTGGGGGGGGGGAACAATCGATATGATGTTCCCCTCCCCCCACCGATCGACGCCCATGCCTAAAGGAATGTGTGACGAATGGTTTATTATGATTAAGTAAATTGAACTTTTAAAAATATTATAAAAATTTGCGTAGTAATAAACAAATTAACATAAGATATTTATTAATGTGACCATGATAAATAATTTCAACTTTATGTATTTTAATAACTGAGAACAGAAAAAAAGACTGTCATGTCTTAATAAATAAAATAAGTGTGTACGCTGTTACATGATTGAGGGCGCAATATACTTTCAAGAGAACAAAATAGCGATTTCGAGGGAACGAAATATTATTTCGAGGGAACGAAATAGCTATTTCGAGGGAACGAAATATTATTTCGAGTGAACGAAATATTATTGCGAGGGAACGAAATATTATTTCGAGGGAACTAAATACTATTTCGAGAGAACGAAATATTATTTCGAGGGAACGAAATAATAGACTAGAAAAAAATTAAAAAAAAGGCCTAGAAATCAAGTTAGGGGGAGTGGAATGTTAGAAGCAGTCAACATAGCCAGATATCCTAATTAACCTGTCCTGGTCACCCTAAGGCCTGTTGACACTTGATTTTTCACTTTGTATGCAAATGGCGGCCATTTTTCAAAATGGCCGCCAAATTTATCTAAAATGTGCATATAATTGGAACTAAATAAGCTGCAGATATGATGTTGGTGTCTAAACTAATTAATTTCTATACAGGCAACAAACCAAACATATAAAAACTACTGTCACTCATGCCAGAATGGAACATAATTCAAAAATAGGTGTTTATTTGTTTTAAAATAACCGCAAAATATACTTAAAATGTGCATAAAATAAGAATAAGTATATAAACTCACCAAAAGTAGTCGTGTTTGGTATCGTTGGAAAGCACTTCCAATGCTGAATAATGTATTGCTGTATAACGTATATTAGAAACGGTGTAATGTTTCATATATTGTCCCATAATTTCCAATTATGGCATATAATATTAAAATTTGTGTAACTCGTGAGCTCTCGGGGTGGAGGGAGGGGGTGCGCTCCTACTACTACCTAGCACATTACTACCAAGCCTTAAGTAACGCATGTGCTTTCTGGGCGAAGTCCGAGTCCAAATGGGCCCTGGAAAAGCCACTATTTATACTTACAGTAACACTGATACTCAGCACTCTCCTACAACGGCTTAACAATACGTAACCTTTTCTATAATTTCCGAAAAAAAAAAAACCAAACAAATAGACCAAAATCCCACAAACACAATTTGGCATATTTATTAGAAGGGGTTCTTTCAAGTATGCCCCAGGATGCCCCACTATGGAGGTTTGACCAGTTATGTAATGCCTGTGTGCTTTCTGTGGAAACGCTTACTTTCTCCATGTCCAAATGAGTTCCGGAAATGCGATGGGGCCCCTCCTTACTACCACCGAGCAATCTAATAATACAACGCTTTTGACAAAATATTTTCTTTTAATTTTTTCAAAAATATATGAGCCCCGGACGGCTGCATAACTACCTACCTTAAAATCCGCCTCCGACTTTAAACATGTCAATAAATGAAGAATAAAATACATGGTAATCCATCATAGTAGGCATATTATTAAATATTATACACAGCATGCTGAAATCGATTAAAATAATGTATACATTAAAGGCCTACTAATAATTCAGATATTCGGATGACAAATGACTGCAACATCATCAATTGGACCTTAAAGGACGATGGTCATTTTATTCAGATTGTCCTTATCATGTTTCAGAGCAACATAATTTTTGGTATCAAAGTGACACTTTATTAAAAACAATCAATGCATTTTGTTACTCAAACGTCTTTATATTGATATTTTCAAGCCTATTAGATGACTTGAAGATAAAGTGATCCAGAAGTCGTAGGCTTACTGTACAACATATTATGGTGAAAGTAAATTTTTGTCTGTCTCTGAATTTTTTTGAATGAACAGCATAATGTGTCTCTGAGATCGACTGTAAGACATATATCATAGTATATCCCGTAAAGGTTTATTGTGGGCCCTGTCGGCTTGGGGACCACTTAAATTTTCCAATTGTTTTAAAAATGGAAATTATACTCGCATTTTAAATCTATGAGTGCCATTTCCGGCCACTTCGAGGTGCCGTATTCATATATGATTTAACTTAGCCAACCATGCTGGGGCAGAGGTGGCATAGGTGTGTGAAAGTCCCTCTCTATCCACATTCACTCTATTTTGAATACCTTGATCTGCATCTGATATATAATTTATTTCGTTGTTAAAAGCAATCTAGAATACAATGCCAAATATTAGAAAAACGAGCAAATTTAAATTCCCACAATCAAAGTGGTGACCGGATCAAAAAGGGGCCCCCAGTCTCAGGATGCCCAAGGGCCTATCGTTAGGCCACTGCCGGTGTAGTGCCCAATCACCACCAGAAGGACCTCACTGGAAACAAGTATTCTTCCGACTTTTGTGGGTTATTCTTTGTGTTTACACCGAATATATCCATCCACCCATAAGGGACAGATATAGAGAGAGAATTGTGTTTAGAAATAGTGGAGACCACAGACATTTAAAAAAAATAGCTTGTTTTGGAGTAGGCCTACAGTGACATCATGCTCCCTTCTTTCTGGTCTTTCTTCTCTCTTTCTTTTATTTTTTGGGGGTTGGGATAGACCCGCGTCTCTTGGACCCACCCTGAAATGATTGATTGAATGATTGTTTGATAATACTTTTTATATTGGCAAAGCTAAGAAAATGCATGTGCATAGGCCTATGCATAGGCCTAATATAAATTTATGTTGCACGCAAATATTCAAATTAAAAATGTGTGTGCAAAATATTATTCACACAACATTTTTTGGCATTGTCTAAAAATTAAAGTCTTTTCATCCTTAACACTTATTTCTAGGGGGATTACCCACCCCGGTGTCACTTCGTGAGCAAAAATATTTTAATGATATGCATGGTGCTCCTAACATTGTTTGGGCCTGGGACCCACGACTCGTCCTTGCACCACTGGGAGGACCATGTCTATTAATGTTATAACAGATCAATCAGTCAATCAAATATATTATACAGCACGTAATATAACGGTACCATTGTTCATAGTTAAATTACATGTAGAATCATCAATAGATAGGAAAACACAACATACTGTATTTGCCTTGGCTACCATGAAGTAAGAGTGGGGCCCCTTGGCCTATCCGGGGTTCATTTGGACTCGGAGGAACTAAGCATTTCCACAAAAAGCAGACTGGTGTACATATCTGGTCAAACCACCATAGCAAAATGATGGGTCGTAGTTGGACTGACCCCTTCTAATAAATCAGTCAAGAGTGTGTTTGTGGGATTTTGTTCTATTTGATTTTTTTGAAAATTATAGAAAAAGTTACCGTATTGTCAAGGCGTTTTAGTAGAGTGATGGGTAGTACAGTAGTAAGAAGGGCTCTGGCCCCGTGGCCCCTCAAGGACCCATTTTAACTGGGACTTGGCCCATAAAGCACATGCGTTAAGCACGATTAAGGCTCAATAGTAAAATGCTAGTTAGTAGTAAGAGAACCCACCCCCTCCCCTACTCCACCCCGAGAGCTCACGAACATTATGCAACTGGGTCCTGTTTATTTTTTAATAGTATGCCATAATCAGATTTACAGGATAATATATGAAAAACTACACAGTTTCTGATATGTATATACCGGAAAGCATAGCTCATCATTGGCAGAGCTTTCAAATGATACCAAATACGACAACTTTTGGTAAGTTTTTGTCATGTGACTTTATATATTGGTCTATATCGCTGTAAATATGTATCATGTTGTTTAGGTGTAGTGACAATAAATGATTAGTGTATAATTCCCTTTCCATTGACACCAATCATGACCATGTTTTATGTGGTGCGTCATCCATCTTAAAATTCAAAATGGCGGTCGATAACGTTGGGAAAAAAGTGGCGCCTTTTTTCCCAACGCAGTAAAAATGATAAAATTAGTAAATAAAATCTATTTTCGCACAAAAATCTATCTGGATTACATATTTTATGTTCATTTTAAGTATATTTTGCGATTACAAATAAACACCTATTTTTTTAATTATGTTCTATTCTGGCTTGAGTGACAGTAGTTTTTATATGTCTAGTTTGTTGCCTGTCTATAAATTATGAGTTTAGACACCAAAATCATATCTGTAGCTTATTTAGTTCCAATTTTATGCACATTTTAGATAAATTTGGCGGCCATTTTGAAAAATGGCCGCCATCTGTATACAAGGCGTAAAATCAAGTGTCAACAGGGCTTAGGGTGACCAGAAGGGATTAATTAGGATATCTGGCTATGTGGATTGCTTCTAACACTCCACTCCCCCTAACTCATTTTTTTCAGATTTTTTTTCTAGTCTATAATATTTCGAGGGAACGAAATAATATTTCGAGGGAACGAAATAATATTTCGAGGGAACGAAATAATATTTCGAGGGAACGAAATACTATTTCGAGGGAACGAAATATTATTTTGTTCCCTCGAAATGATTTCGTTCCCTCGAAATAATATTTCGAAGGAACGAAATATTATTTTGAGGGAACGAAATAATATTTCGAAGGAACGAAATATTATTTCGTTCCCTCGAAATAATTTAATATTTTTTCTAACCATGTCCCATTAGGGGCTCCGTAGTTTAGCTAGACACCGCCATCACTTGAGCACCTGTGAGTCATGCATCGGCGGGCTTCACGCCTTAAGTTGCCGATAAACGGTGCCGTGTTGGTTTAGTTCGGTTAGGCGTCTAGAGTGCTGTTAGTCTAGGTTCATGGTTTGTTTTTTTTTTTTTGTCCGTTTCCTTCCGTTGTTGTGAAGCGCCTCGAGGTTGATCCAACGGGAGGCGCTATACAAATTGCAAATTATTATTATTATTATTATTTATTATTATTTTTATTAGTTTTATTATTTTTATTTTTATTAATAATAATAATAATAATATTTTTATTATTATTATTTTTATTATTTTTATTATTATTATTATTATTATTATTATTATTATTATTATTATTATATTTTAGATAGGGAAATGGATTGTAAAAATTACGTTAAACTTAATAACCCCAAAGCCAGAGAAAAGGTAATTAATATTTGTAACGAACTTGATCTCTCTGATGTTTGGCGCATAAGTAACCCAGAGGAAAGACAATTTACTTGGAGACAAATTAAATACAACAAACTAGCTAGACCTAATTATTTTTTTATTTTATCGGAACTGAATAGCAAAATGTCTGAATGTAGTATTAAACCAGGATATCGTACTGACCACTCACTTGGTAACGAACCGAGTCCAATATGGGAGAGGTTATTGGAAGTTTGATAATAGTTTATTAAAAGATATTCATTATGTAAAACAAGTAAAAGAAACCATACAAAAAGTATTAAATCAATATACCAATACAGAAAAAAGTAATAACCGTGAAAGGGTCTTTAAAATCAACAATAAACTTCTACTAGAAATAATATTAATGAAAATAAGAGCCGAAACAATTTCATATGCAGCATAAGTACCGTAGTTAATATACTGATATAGTCCAACAATAGAATATTACGTCATCATTTATTTATATATTTATAATTATTTATTTATAATTATATTTATTTTATTTAACTTAAAATGGGTTGAAGCATATGAAGGGGGTATTTGAGGGTGGGGATTATCGGTGACAAGTTGGCGACTGTAAATTTGGTGACTAGTTCAACTTGCCCGGGTGAATGTAATTTGGTGACGTATTGAGGAAAGGACGATTTCTTTTGGCTCATGTAAAAGGCGAATTTCTATTGGTTCAGAGATATCCGTGACCGCTGGTTACTCTATGGTTTGAATTACCCGCTTCTAACGTCATGTAATGTCTTTTATGCCTGTAGTGCATACATTTAGAAGAAATTTGGAGTAAGAACATAAGTTTAGTTGTTTCATGGTTGTTTCAACTTCATCAAATTAAGCAATTCTTTTACGTAATACCTATCCACGAAGATCGTGTTCAAAGTTGAAACATAATTTTTCTATTTAGAGGGGAAAAACCTGAATATGGAAACTGAACGAATTGCACGAGAAATAAATTCAGCGTTTGTGGCATATAAACTAGGCAATGACATGGAATATATAGAGGATATGAACAGTAATGTTTTAAAATATTGCGAAAAGATGTATGAAATGCACAATTAACATCTTTATAGATTAACTAGGGAAGTTTTGCTTGATTCAAATGAGATTATCGAGACGTTTTTCAAAGACATTTTAACAGAAATGTTTAGCGATAATATCATAAACTGGGGTGGTATAATTATGGTTTTTGTGTTTGGAGTGAGGTTAGGTGTTTTATGTAAAGAAAGAAATAGAACTGATTTGATTGATCAAGTAATACAGAGTGTAGACAAATACGTGAAGACGGAATGGATTAATATCCAAGGAGGTTGGGTAAGTCACTTTTTTGTATTTACAATCATTGATAAAAACATTTAATTCGTGTTTATATTCAGTATTAGCATCAATCATTACTTAAAAATTGAATTTGTTTCTAAATCTATAGGCCTATATGTAGGCCTACCATTTTTTTTTTCAGAACAATTTCAATTAATCGCGTACTCAACACAAATCGATAGCAGAAATTCCTCTAATTAACGTTAAGCCTAATAGCAAATTTGTATCTATACAATACATTCTGTCAAGGATGATATGTGTGAATTATGTGTATATAGACACGCACTTGTCCAGGATGTCAGCCGTCAAATGGTGTATTAAATACCGACAGGAACTATGCTGGTGAACTTTACCGTAAAGGTGAATTCGGTCCAGAGTCAGATGAAAATAGCAATGGGAAACCATAGAGAAAATAGAATTTTATCTATGGGGAAACTAACACGGAAATATATTTCGATGTTCTTGTAGGATTAGATTCGAACTAGGTACCGGTAATCTATAATACTGGTATTTGTTTTCATGCAAAATTTGATCAAATCAAATAATGTTACCTTTTATTTTACAATGGGAAACGTTATGTCAGTAAACGAGCATCACAACGCAAGATTTTGAAGGAATTCCTGGGAGAGCGTTTGAAAACGAACACATAGTACATGAATTTGTAAATTATATGATGGTCTGTATATTATTAGTTTGAAACAAAATAAATGAAAAGCTATTGTTGCTTATTGTTGAAACAAATATATGACTCTTTCTTTTTTTGAATTTACATCGAGTACCGGTAGTGGAGCAATAAATTATAGGTATACTACGACCCTAAAATCCTGGTAGTTTTCAGAGGGGGTAGAAGCAGAGTTTAAAATGGTTACAATAGTGACGGCGAAGATGATGGTGTTGATGATGATGCTGATGGTGATGATGGTGTTCAAAAGACGATATACAAAATATATGCTTAATATGTAAATCAAGGAAGTACTAAACTATAAAACAAACTTTAACACACATACCTAACAATTCATAATATATAGAAATTATTTAATTTATTCGAAAATGTTAAATTAAAATTATAAAAAAAAACAAAGTTACAATTATGAAGCGAATATTTAGTTAAATTCAAAACATGTAAATAAATTCAACAAAACTTTAAAATCAAAATGTAAGTTAGTTTAAAACTAAATTACATAAATCAGTTAAATATAAATAAAAGATACTTTAACAGATTACAAATTAAATAAAATACATTACGAAAGTACATAAAAGAAATTACATTGTGAATCAGAAAGTAATAACCTATGAAAAACCGCAATTAATTATCAAACATGTGCACAATTAAACCAACAAATAATAGCTTGAATGAAATATTTAACCTAAAGTAAAATAGGTTAAAAACACAAGTTTATGTAAAATAAAATGTTAGAATTTAATCAAAATTACTTAAACAGATGATGATCGTAACATTTTAGGTAACTAACTAAAGAACTTTACCATGTAAAAATATTTGATTGTTTGATATTATTGCTCTCATAAAGCGTCAATACAAAATTCAAATGTATACAAAGGAAAAATAAACAAGAGAACAAGATGATAACCCTATAAAGTCGGAATATAGGAACCCTAAATATTTGAAACAAACCTAATTTTAATTCAAACTAAAATTACTATATGATATAATCGATGAACTAGAAATGTTAAAATAATAACCTAGTAAAATCCAAATTTACCTACAGGAAATAATAAATATTTATCACCCGTACAAAATACATAAAAGAGTTGAAAATAATCAAACCACGTAATATTAATAACAATTAATTAGAAATCAGAATGAATTAGACAAATGTCAAAAACTTTAATTGAATCCAAAATACCGTATTATAACTAAATTAAAACGACTTATGAAAAAAAGTACATTTATATATACGTGAAAATGTAGAAAACGTTAAATAGTTATATAAGAAAATCATAAATTCATACATAAGTTTTAAAATTACATAAACATAAATAGGAACGCATTATTTTAACCAACACTACCACGTAAAACCCCTTTGAAAGCAAAATTACGTACATTACTTCAACAGAAAAAAAATTGAAACACTTACAGGTAAAATGCTTTAAAACGATAGCCATGTAAAAGTAAAATCCATAGAGCAAAACCTAGTCAAATTTAAAAACATGTAAAACATGAATTCAAAATCACATTCAGAATAATAAAAGAAAAAAAAAGCTTTATGTTAAGAAAGAATATTTTTAATTAGTTAAACTGTTAAAATTCAGAGACGAAAAAAGATTAAGTCAGAAGTACTCGACACAGAAAAATAGAAAAAGCACTGTAAGTTAAAAGTAAAAGAAATCAGAATTAGAAAAAAATTAAAATATACGAAACGTAAAAAAATCCACGAAGCAGTTACTACAAAATTATTTTAAAAAAGTTAAAAATGTAAAATTTCAAAAGTTCAAAACACAATGTTATAATATGAATTAAAAATTAAAATAAAACAAATACTATGCAAAATAATTGAAAGAAGATATAACTATACGATTATATAAATCCCATATACATATATAAATATACAGCCGTAAAAAATCAGAAGACTTTTAAGAAATGATAGATTCAAGTTGGTCTATGTAGAATATTGAAATAAGAATATAATCTCTATCGTAGTGATATTATAACAAACACAGAAATCGGAAACGAGGGACTGACGTTAACAAAAATTACGATGACGAAGTTGGTTGTGGAGGCAGTATACACTTTAATTTTGGTTCGGTCGAACGCGGTTGTAGGCAAGGGGACGGGCTTAGTCCGTATCTATTTCTTTTATGCGCAGAAATTTTGTCCATAATGATCACTGAAATAAAAAAAATGAAAGGTATATTAATTGAAAATCATGAATTTCGCATATCGCAATACGCAGACGACACAGTACTGTTTCTGGACGGTAACGAGAGAACAATTATTGCAGCTTTTCAAGATATGTTCATGAAATTTTCTGGACTAAAAGTAAACAAACAAAACAAATGCTGGTTCATTTAAAGATGGAAAAGATTAAATATGTAAATACTACAAAATTGCATGGGTTAAGCCAGGTACAATTTTCGTAAGTCATTAGGAATATCTTTCAGTACAAATCTTAGTATTATGGTAAAGTTAAATTACAAAGAAATTGTAAAATCACTCAAAAATTTAATAATGCATTGGTCAAAACGATATTTATCTGTCATGGGAAAAATCACGGTCGTAAAATCATTAATGTTGTCTAAACTTTCCCATCTGATCCTGGCACTACCGGATCCTCCTGAAAAAAATACAGAAATCGCTTAATTCTGATTTGTATCAATTCATATGGAAAGGTGTCTATAGAATATCTAGAAACCAATTTATCCAGAAGTACAAATTTTGTGGTTTAAGGATGGTAGTTATAAAAGTATATTTTTAAATTTTTAAAAGTTACGTGGGTTCGACGACTGTTAACTTTTATAGATACAGAGTAAAAATTATTATTTCCAGTCGCAACCAATATCCCAAAAGTATGGCTCCTAAAGAGAGGTTCAACTATATTAATCACTTTAGCAAAATGTGAACTTCGTAATTCTTTTTGGATAGATGTTCTAAAAGCATGGTGTAATTTCAACGGACTCCCAATCGACTTGTAACCATGCATTATGGATGAATGATAAAATTAAAATAGGCGGTGAGAGTATCTACTATAAACACTGGAGTGACAAAGATATCAACTTGTTTAACGATCTAATAAATGAAAAGGGATTCCTTTCCTTTAAATAATTTTGCAAACAATTCAATATTAAAACTAACTTTCTTGAGTATGAGGGGGTAATAAGGGCGGTTAAAAGACACCTTTTATGAAAGCAATTAGTTCTAAATTTTCAATTTAATAACCCAATATTACCCTTTAATTTTTCTTTTAATATCTCAAACAAAAAATGTTCAATTTCAAGATTATAATACAATAGTATATAATACAATAATTAATGTCCGTAATAAACAATCAAAAGCTAAGCTTAAATGGGAAAGGCACTGGATACCACATATACGGATAAAGAGTGGGAAATCATTAATAATATGTCCTTTGTATTCACCTTGTCTACAAAATTAATTTGGTTTCTGTACAAAATCGTCCAAAGAATATTAGATAACAATTTATTTTTGTTTAGAATTAGGAAAGTTGTTTCATCATTATATGCCTTTTGCAGACAAAAACCAGAAACATTATTACATATTTTTTCAGATTGCCTTATTATAAAAGCCTTTTGGTTAGAAGCTAGAAAGTGGTTACAATCTAAGTTTAATATAAACATACAGTAGTTATCAGTTCTGAATTATGCGTATTCGGAGTTTTAAACGAATAATTCCTAACTTGTTTCTTGCTTTAAACACTATTTTGTTACTATGTAAACATTATACAGTACCGTATATATTCGACAAAAATGAGATCTGCAAGGAAATATTATACGACTGGTAAATGAGAAAATATCATGTAAAAGAAGAATATATTTTAAATTAAGGGAAATACTTACTACGTAAAATAAATGGGGTTTACTACTGGAAAAACATGAACTGGCTGACTGGTAACGTATTATTTACTAGGCCTATATAACATATATTGTTGAAAATATGCACTGTAATAATGTATTACGTTTGAATAAAGAAATATGGAAAATAAACAACAACTTTACCTTGAAGTCGGCTATATAAATTTTGGATATAATGACGTACTGCGTTTGGGATGTCATTGCGTTTCAGTGTGTAGTGGATTAAGTTGTGCTCCACTGATCCGAAAGCGTCCGCTAAATCGTAAAATGTAACATGAAGTGTTCTTTTACCTTTTCTTGCATTGGCTAAAAGTTCATTTATGACAAATACGTGTTCCACATACCTGTTTATTCCTTTCAAAAACGCCTTTTGAGTTGTTGTGTCAAGAAGTTGGTTATCCATTAGATATTCAGTGTTTTCTCTCAGACAAAATTTAGTGAAATAGCTTCTCAATACAGGAAGTCAGTGAAGTCATACGAAAATTTGATGGTTTATTAGTATTACCTGATTTGTGAATTAGCGTTACGATACTCTTTGACCAGCTTAGTGGTGGATCCCCAGACTTTACTAGCTTTGTGATTAGCGTCGCAAAAAAATGATGTGTAGATAGAAGATTTCGCAAAAATTCATACATCACTCCACCGGGACCAGGTGCCGAGGTAGATTTTTTACCTTTCAGAATGATACGAATGCCCCGAGGACGAATGGGTTCCAGGTTAAATGGACAAGGTGCATTTAATGGCGAGATGTTTGGAAACCAAGACACATTATCTATTTCGATATAATGAGCGACGCTATATTTAGGAAGAGATGAAAAGTATTCGTTTGCTATATCAACGCTAAATGTTGGGCAGTACGGGTTTTTGGCCAATGGTGCTGTTAACGCATTGTTTTGAAAAGTTCCAAAGGTTTTTGAAGTAGTTCCTCGTACCGCGTTTTCTTATGTTTTTGTCTATATAGGCTCGAGTACACAGATATACTCTAGTTGTTAAAAACAGTTTATATTTTTAATAATGTTGCAGTACCGGTACCTCCATGTATCTTTTAGTGTGTTTCTTATGGATGCATTTTGGATGATGACCACACACACACACGCACGCATATACATAGACCTATACGGTAATATATAATA
>NW_022731299.1:824101-825645 GCF_011630105.1 Anneissia japonica | reverse complement strand
TATTGTATTTCATTCAAACATCCAACAGTGTAAACAGCTTTTATACATAGGATGAACATATATAAATTAAGAATATGATTAAAATAAAACATATCTGTGGACATTCCTTAGTAGACGGTAAAATTGAAGTTAGCACGTCGACCAGGGGTGTCGCCAGGATTTGCCCGACGAGGGGGCCGATGTCCCTGAAGAGGGGGCCGATTCCCCCAACGAGGGGTCAGATTTCTCCCACAAAATCAATGTGGGCGTGGTCGAGCTTCGATTAAAAGGTTTCGAAAGTGGTCAAGGGGGCGAAGCTCCCGAAAATTTTAACAATTTAGGGGTTTCAAAGGCTTATTAAATCGAATTTAGAGTATACTAATACGTAGAAAATACATATAATTTTGTTTTCTCCCCGACGAATTGTGCTTTCCCTCCCCGACGGCGGGGGGGGGGGGGGGGGCGCCCCCCCCCCCGCTGGCGCCACCCCTAACGTCGACCTTTTCTGTTCGCAAATTTCTACACTATCCTACAGAGCTTCTTTCCTATTAAAAAATTCAATTGTGAAATACATCTACTGTAGTACTAAGGTGATTCAGATTGGACTTAAGCCATCACATTCATTTTGATTGGTCGATTCAATTTCAATTTTCTCACCAAAAGCTTTTTCCTTTAAAAAAACCCCAAAAAAACGTATGCGACCGATTAGTAACCATTCACTGTGCTGTAATTGGTTGAGTGCCTAGCAGGCGTAGGCGGAACTTAGGCTAACAAAAACTAGTCCTGGCTGGACCAATATTATCCAAGGAGGACTGATTTTGGCCTAGATAGCAATTTGCTATGTTCGAAAAGTGTGTAAGGATAAGAACAAAATAAGAACATTTTGAGCCTGAAATCGGCAAGAAAAGAAGAACACTGAGCCTGGGCATAATTTTGCTGGTTCTTAAAATATAAAAATAAGTATAATTATGTAGGCCTACTTGATTATCCAAAACCCAGGTCTAACTAAAAATAAAACTGTTCACAGTAGGCCTAGATAGCAAAGTACAAATAACACTGTTTATTACTCCAGAGCGCAATTAAAATATATTTTAATGAAAATTTACAATAATATGAAACTGTCCATTAGTTATTACCATAGTAGGGTCAATGTAATTTTTTAAAACCAGACAGCGATATATCTCAGACGTTTATCTTTGTTTGATGTTATTAGGGAGTCCGCATTATTTAATTTTAAAAAGATCTTGAATTTTGTTCTGAGTCTTCAACGTGGGAAAATTTACTAAATCAAATATTAAGGAGAAAATGCAACTTATATTGGGGGCGAAACCTCTGATCATAGTGTAGGTTTTAACCGCATTGAAAGTATTGAAAAAATTATTTAACTTTAAATTTATTAAATTTGCATAGGAATGCTCATATTTGAAATTGGTTTGATTTTACATTGTTGCTTTAAGTTTTCTTTTCTTTGTTCAATTTAATATGCCTACAATTGAGCCTTTTGTTTATGTTGAATTCTAGTTAATTAGTATTTGACTTTTGTTAAGCTGTGCCTAATATATATA
>NW_022731299.1:821666-823927 GCF_011630105.1 Anneissia japonica | reverse complement strand
ATAATAATAATAATAATAATAATAATAATAATAATAATATTATTATTATTATTATTGGTATCATCATTATTATTACGGGCATTCCTTATGAATTATTGAACGCCCTCTAGAGTTACGTTTCCAGTGAAGGAGGAAGATCACGATCTTCTATTGGAGGATAATTAAATATTGCGATATTCTATCCAATGAGTGACTCCGTATCATTGTGTACGTTTTCTCCAGCGGCGGCCATTTCAATTTGTTTTTAAACATTCAGAGGTAGTGCCATGTTCTGGGCTTTCCCTTGCTTGAAGAGGTGAGTGGGATCCTACTTTTTGTTTTCTTTTTTTAACAAAAGCAAAAGCTTGACAAGGTAGTCAAGTAACAAAAGTTTATTATTTACATTCTTGTTGTAGTATTGATGAATTATATTAAGGTGTTGTGCAGCGAATTAAGTTGGGTAGTGCCTAGGATAGGAGAACTAGTAGGCTAGGCCTAGCCTAGGCTAGTCTAATAGGTAGGCTATCTAGGCTTGGCTAGGCCAGGACCGTACCTAGTAGGCCTACTACTAGGCTATTAGGGACAGGTGGCGCCCGCACTCTTTTCTCTAGCGGAGCGACATCCGAGGGCACTTGGCCTTGGGCTCGAGTGGGGGTGGGTTTGGGAATACAGATAATTTCGGTCGCGCTTCGTTTCAGTCGCGCCTCACTTCGGTCACGTTTAATTTCGGTCTTGGTTTGTTTTCAACAGATTAAATATATTGAGCGCCAATGGAGTTGCGAAAACGCTAAATTAAAATACAACTAGGCCTAATTATCATTGTAAGTTCATCAATCTGTTTATCATACTTTTTTTTATTTATGCTTTGTTGTCTTTCTACTAAGGCTACATAAAAGCAATATCATACTTTTTTTTATTTATGCTTTGTTGTCTTTCTACTAAGGCTACATAAAAGCAAAAAAATTAATACTATTATTACTAAACTAAATTTCAATTAATATTATGGTATTTATAGGTTATTTTCTAGTTTGTTGCATTCCTTGTACCATTGGCTAATCATGACGTAATATCATTTACCGTACCTTTAGCAATCGGAAGGTCCGATACGGTACCGTATCTCTAGCCACAGCGTATTTAAATTACTGTAACATTATAGTTACAATTAATTAACAATTGTTTTTATTAGTATTAAAGTTTATTATTGTTCTATTAATACTATCTTACAGAAACAATGCAGATGTTACAAAGTTGACTGAGTTTGAGATATGTTTTTTTTTATTGTTTGTTGCGATATATATATTGATATAATTTTTATTATTAATGCTTGAATCAAATAAAGATTTATGGAATAAGTATGGTCAATAGATTAGTTTCGCATTACCTTTTTTTTCCTTGTCTGTTAATACGTTTGTATTTACCATAAATGTTCTGATCATGTTTATTAGTAGAGGACCTGACTAAGATTTGTATGCACTTCATTTAGGAGAGAATTTCTCAACTGCTATAGACTAATATGAACCCTAGGAATAACATGGGATGTGTGCCAAAATCTCAATCCGGGACGAACAGCCCTAAAATGACCACGCCCTTAATTAAATGACCACGCCCCTTTTTATAGCGTGGGTGTATTTTGGAATTGAGCTAGACAGTATAAGAAAATAGCAAAAGAAGGGATTTTTGTTCTAGATAAGCACACAGGACAAGAGGATTAAATTAAATTCCTAAAATTACGTCTCAGTCACATTTCGGTTAATATGCAAATTAGCTTGAATATGCAAATTAGGAGTGAAAAAATAGGGTTCCCATGTGCTGAGAACCGCTGGTCGTAGCAAGTTGCTTTCTTTTTAAAATTGTTAGAACCATGCATATTTCTATTTGTTCTAATGTGAGATTTGCTTAAAAAAATGACCGGAAATGCCATATTTGACCTTTGACCCTATTTACAATTTTTTTCCTATTCCCATGTCCACTGACTGTAAAAACTTGGTTTTGGTCTCAAATTCATTTACTCAGTGAATGGGTTTTTACAGCAATCACCGGGTGCGTACCTTTGGTCCGAAGACCCATTGGTTCGAAGGGTCTTATAGCAAGCTCTTAAAATTAGTAGGTGGAATTTAAATAAGTTGTTTATTATAAGTAAATTTATTTGATTAACAAGTACCTCTTTGAAGCAAAACTCTAAAGGCACTTAAAATTAGTAGGTGGAGTAAAAACCAACCATACAAATTTAAATAAGTTGTTTATTATAAGTAAATTTATTTGATTAACAAGTACCTCTTTGA
>NW_022731299.1:817419-820311 GCF_011630105.1 Anneissia japonica | reverse complement strand
CTTATGCCTATGTCTGCATGCTGATCAATTTGGTATTGGAATTTAAGAGAAAGCTCCAATTTTTTTGCTGCACACCATTTTTTGTTTTAGTATTTTAAAATATATAGTTGAACTTGCCTATGTCATATCCAAAATGCCATTGAGAAATTGTTCGACCCTAACAAAATTTGACTTGTACTTATGGTAATGGAAAACACAACAATTCGGCATGATGATATTCAACATCCATATTTTTTATGCTTCACTTAGTTATTGTTGTACATACAGTAAATTCAAGACTACTGGTGTTACTAAATAAACATTTTGAAACACAATTTATCATCCTTGTACATGGCAAATAATTTATTACAAGTGTATTTTCTTACAGTTAATATAAAATTGTTTTACTGTACACAGAATAAAGCAACATTGAAGCAGTCAGGTATTACAATATATATCACTGCATTTTCACAATATTTATTATCAAAATATTAAATATATGGATTTATAGTTACTGTAGTTTATACCAATGTAAAGAATAGGGAAAAACAAGTTAATTTATATACTGTATTAGCTTAAAATTTTAAAATATGAGACGAGAGTGGGGAAGATACAAAAATCATTGTACTGTACTTAACAACAAAATGTTCTTGAAATCAACTTTGCTGGCCTATCCGCATCAATAACAAAAATTTCAAGTACAGACTAGGTCTGGAAGGTTACACACAATTGACTGGTCCAGATATACAAAAGCTCTAGGCCTATGCTGACAAAATTTCCTTTCATGAGTGATGAGATTGTCAAAAAAACAGACACAGTTGTCACATGAATTGTCAAGAATGAATCTATTACATAAGATCTGTTGCATAATGAGGATGGACTTATCAGGTATCTTCCATAACAATTTATAAATAATTTTTCCAACACAAAGTATATTTCATCATCTTCTATAGCATAAAAAAACCCAGGGCAGTCTTCAAAGCTTCTGGGAACTTGTCCCTAATCGCCCACACAGTGCAAGATGGGATGACCCTTCTGTCAGATTTCTTTAGCTTGTTAAACACCTACCAAATGAAAGCCATCGATATCCAACATGTCGGCATTTCCTGTAAGAAGTACAATAAAAAGTTTGAACAGACTAGTTAAAAAAATCAGAGTGACACTTCTTACACCATTCAAAAACAATTAGTATTGATATTACAATATCTTTAAAGGAATTAATCATTCTGGCACTAATCATCAATGATAATTTTTGTTGAAAATATAACCATCACTGTGAAAAGCCCATATTCAAATGCATTGCAAAGTGGTGTAACATAGCCGCGACCTAATTATTTTGAATAGAATTTATTACTTCATTAATATAATACTTTTTTGTAATATAAAAATAAAAATTAGTTTAAAAATTACAAATGAAGACAAATAATAGACTATCTTGTTTCACAATCTTTTCTAATGTACAGTAATAATAATGCCCCTGTATTTTGACCATCAAAATGGCTGGACATTAGACCCTCTACTAGTTTTTGATCCAGCATGGAACCAACAGGGCCACGCCTAAGGCAGGTGGTTGTATTTCCGAGCAGAATGCCGAAAATTAGTCTTTGAACTAATCTGGATACTGTATATAACCATTGCCAATGTATCATGCAGAAGTTAAGTTCTGTGCACATTTTTCCAAGCCATTTTCCGCGCAAATTTGAGCTAGTTTTCATGGTATCATCCACATTCCACGACGAATAAACTGGCATTTTAGTAATGCTGTAGAAGTAGTAGTAGGTCCTAGATAGTTCCGTGGACCTAATAATTAACATGTAAATTAATGTACTTTATTTAAAATAGTGTTGTTTGTTTGTCTAATGTTTGAAATATTATTATTATATAATTTGTATGCCTAGGCCTAAACTAGGGCCTAGGCCGCGCCGGGCAGTAGTGTAGTATTCCGTATTCTCTACATACATACAGTAGTAGTAAGTACAGGTACTGCACTAAATGCTAGGCTATGCCTACACAGGTAAGACAAGTTGGTATAAAACAAACCTATTTCAGAGATCCCAATTCTCAGAGAATTGCGGGTTTCTCCCGATTTTTTAGGCCGTCTCCCGCCCTCCCGATTTTTATTAATATCTACCGATTATTTTAATATCCCGAAAATTTCACGAAAAATGTGATTTCCACGATGTCATACAGCAATGAAACAAAATTTCTTATCTTAAGCCAATATACTATGGCGCTCGCTCAGCCATAAAATGTCATAAACAAGGCCAGGGAGTTGTTATTTAAGTTGTTTATCAAAATAACAACTCAGGGCAAGGCAGGCCTAGATTCGTGGTAGAACCGCCTTGTTTATCCTCCATGTTACGATCTTTTGCATCCAGTGCCGGCCGACCTCATTCAATGAGATGGATGTCAGTTGAGTAAATAAATTTCAACAAATAGTAACGAAATTAGAAATCACATGGGAATGGATGGAGCCCGAAGTTTTCGACGCGAAGATTTGGAACAGAATCGGTGCATAGAAATTACTTTTTCTTTCAAGTAAGCTTCAGTTCTTTAATAACAATACTAAAAAAATTATAGTTAATAGGTTTTGGTACTATAAGCAGTCTTACGAAAAATGAAGTTTATTTTAATATCGATCCCGAAATACATGTAGGGCTTAGGCCTAGGCTCTATCTGCAACACTGCAGGGTATGTACTGTATGTGTGTTGTGTTGGGTGGGCGTGGTGTGTAGTGGTGGTTGTGACTCTGCGGTATTAGGCCTAGTTACGCACGTATAGATGGAGCCTTGCGAGGCAGGATTTAATGTTTTTTTCATGGCATTATGTACCAGTTCTTATAGGCTAGACATATATAAATGCTGACTTAAAACATGTAGTATGATTTACTAACTAAATTAAAATATATATTTA
>NW_022731299.1:813144-817166 GCF_011630105.1 Anneissia japonica | reverse complement strand
GTATACCTTGCTAGAATTCTATGTTCTTTGATGAGATGTAATAAATCAGCCATAGCCTCTAACATGCCAATGAACCAAGCAAAGCCTTGTTGACTGCTGCCAAGAACGCTTTACTAGCTAAATGCTAAATGATTCTGTCTCTTATACACATCTAGATGTGTATAAGAGACAGGTGTAAACAAATGTAAAATTGTTAAATAAAAGTAAACAAATTGATGAAAATTGTTTGTTTTCTTCATTTTGTGTAATACTTTCATGTTGCACAGCGCGTTGTAAGGCGTCACAGTGCGTCGCTACAGGAGGCGATCGCTTCATGAAAAAAATTTCCCTATTTTTTGGTTTTCAAACTTGGGATCTCTGCTATTTAACACGAATGTAGGACATAAACCACCCAGGACATAAACCACCCAGGACATAAACCACCCAATTGGAATATACCATTGTTAAAGTGGGTGGGCAACAGGGTGAACAATGTTGGGTGGTCTTGCTTTTATCTAGCTTTACTTAATTTGCTATTGTACACTCCTATTATACGCCTTTAATTCATTCATTTCTTCTGACAACATGCATGTTGGTTAGTAATAAATTCCCTATCTTATAACACTAGCTCAAAATCCTGCACCAGTTTTTTTTTGGGACCCGGTTTACGGGCCTCGTTTTCGAATACCGTGCTCCAAAATCGAGTGCCGTCACCGTCATTGTGGTCGCCCATCCCTCTATTTTAAATTAAAAATTAATCGTTTCATCCCCGCACTTCCCCTTTAATATTTAGGCCAGCATATGTAACACCAATTAACACCAAAGTAGGTTTATGATTATTGTCCATGTATCTTCAAGGTTATGATCTTTAGAGAACTGATAAAATGTTGATGCATCTTTTTAGTCTAACCCCGGTCCCTAGGTTGGTCCAAGTGTGATCGCAAAAAGCGCTCAACCAGAACAACGGAGGCCTAGCGTGGCCTACGCTACATATGCGGTCCCTTCTCTCATTTTCATTAATTCTTAAACCAGTTAAACTATTATATGGTCGGATTTTAGTTGAATTATCATATTTTAAATAATAATTATTAGAATCCGACATTTATTTCTACTTTGTCAAATTTACTGTATAATCAGAGCACATACCCTTTTTTGAGATGACGTTTTCAAAGGCTGTTGAAATAGTTCGATTTTTCAATTTTTGAGATGCGCAAAAAAAATTGGCACGAAATAGCAACCGACCATACTTTGGGCCATTTAATCAAAAAACAACATTAAAGAATGACCCAGAAAAAAATACAGACATATACAACTCCATAAGATCTTGAGGTTTTGTGAAAATTAGACATTACATTTTATGTTATTACTTTCAAAGTTATGGCCCTCCAAAAATGCTCCAAAATCAGTCTGGAAAAAGGACCCACTTTTTCACCATCTTTAAAGGGCCTTAACTTTTGAATGGTGTATTGCATTATAATAATTTAAACTGGAAAATGATCAGTGCAGTGAGTTCTGTAGATCTTCTGTTTACAAAATTCAAAATAATGAAATTGATTTTTCTCATTGGGATACCTAGTATAAGATAGTATAATACATGCATGATGGCATGCATTTCAATATATAGAGTATGTATTGCTGTATACTATCTTATCTGAGATTAATCAGTGGACCATTCGGTTTTTATTCAAGTATAGTATGAAAACACAACAAAAAGAATAGCATGAAGCACATACTAAATTCCATTGTTTCAATCATAAGATCATGTTTCATTCATGAATATAACACAATAAATTGAGGGAAGAGAATATGTTTGTAGAAAGATAAAATGTTTGTGGAAAGATAGCAAAATGGAAATAAAACAATACTTTACGAAAAGTTTAAAATCCCAAAATGATTTGGAAAACAATTAAATTAATTACAAATGATGATTAAAAAAAACCATCAATCAATTCCATCTTAACATGGAATAATGTTATTTCTGATGAATTAGAAATTGCAAACAGATTTAACCATTATTTTTCTTCTATTGGTGAGTCTTAATAATAATATTAATAACATTTCTGACAATAATAAATTATTCTAAAAACTGACTTGATTTCACCAGAAGAAGTTTTTGGGCAATTCCATGACTTTTTTTCAGATTTAGCAAATGTTCAACTTTGAGGAATGTAAACAAGTTTTATATCAAACTAAAGCTTAAAAAAAGAATTTTTAGGATTCATTGATGAAACTTTTCTTGTGTGGATGTATAAAATATATAGGAATTTGAAATTACATAATTTTGAAAATATAAAAATTATGAAAATGTCATGTTTTTTTTTTTTTCAAAGCCTCTAGAAACTAACAAACTGCCATTTATGCCAGTCATTTTATTTTAAATTGGAGAACTTAACATATTTTATTAGTTTTTGTGACAAAAAGTAATATTCATTTACAACAAAATATTAAGGCGGGGCAAAAATATTTCTTAATATATTTGTCGGTCTGTGACCCAAAAAACAAAATTTTTTAGATTTATTAAGTCATGCAGCTTTCAACCATTGTGAAATTCATAAAACTATTGAAGCTATTAGGCTAACATTCACTGACAAGATTATTTAAATTTTTGGACTTATTTATTCATATTTTTATTACATTATTTTAGTCGGTCTGTGACCAAATTAGTCACGGACCGACTTGTCGGTCTGTGACCAATGATATTACAATAATCTTTAAGCAAACTTTTTACTGTAAAGTTGGTTATATTCAATAAACAAAATTAAAATGACAAAAGACATGGGCCTGGGAAAGGTTCTAAGGACATATAGTGGTTTATTTGAAAATAACAATGATTTGCTTCATAATAGAGTTCTCAACAACCACCAAATTGGGTATATTAAACCATGTGACTAAGTAGTTGGAAGCTGAGTGGGTAAAATCTTTCAAATACATAAAGCTGTAGTTTATCATTCAGTATAGATCTTGATTTTAACATTTAAATACTGTATAGTTACTATTCACTATGTCATTAACCAGCGGAGGCGTCAGCGGGGTAGGGGGAAGGGGCGGGAATTTTCTTTGTCGGAAGGCGGGGACCCCCTGTCTTTCGACAAACGACTAGGTCTTCGGACCAAATTTTTTTTTAAATAATAATTTTCCAATCCAAATGACACTATCTTGATTGCAAATCCCTAATATTATGGTCTAAAAACACATTTAGGGTTAAATTAAGCCTTAAAAACTCCCTTCAAGAACCCTAACAGAGATTTTTTTGTTTCGGGGCTATCGACCGGGGCTTTGTCGTCGCTTTGGTTCGGACCCCTCCATCAGACACGTCGGACCCCTTGTTGGCAAACATCTGGCGCCACCATTGCCATTAACATCTAAAGAAAACACTTCCCATAATGCATAAAATGCATTTCATAATTTTCTTGGTTTAATTTGCCTTTTTTCATTAAGTACTAGAGTATTTATTAACTGGGTCAGATCAATTAACATCCAAGCAATCATGATTTTGCTTAAGACTATTTTCTGTGACGTTTATTAGGTAAATAATACCATTCTTAATATGTTAAATAATCTGATTTTATTACAAAATAAATTTTTGTTTACTGTAAGGAATTAAGTTATAATGCTTCTTTATATACAATGTTTGGTAACAAGTTTTTAGTATTGAATTTTATAAAGTGTTTTCTCCTGCTTAATGTGCCAGATTCCATCATATACTATCATGCAAATCGATAGGTCGGTCTGTGACCAGACCCAAGGTGGTACCATCTACCCTGCCATCCCCATGATGTAGTTTTACATCACCTTCACTGTTGATACTAATTCCTTATATATGATTTTACATACTGGATGTGTTACCATAAATCTTTTCATAATATTTTCAATAGAATTGCACAAAGTTTATATTAGACTTGCCACAAGTCTCTTATTTTTTATTATTTTTCTCATTCTGGACAGCGCCACCAACGAGAAAGTTAATTTATAGACGGAATAAGCGACTTGTAAAACACTGAAATCAGGCACCAGGATGCCAAAAGAATGACGTAATCTTATAT
>NW_022731299.1:805523-813097 GCF_011630105.1 Anneissia japonica | reverse complement strand
TGTTCATATTTTTGGAGCCACGAAACTGAGTCACTCGCGTCGACTAGTTAGGCCATAGGTCCATGGTTAGGCATGACTAAATTTAAATAGTCTTCCCTAATAAAACGGGCCTAAAATATTTAGAATAGACCCTAGTAAGGCAATGGCAAAAACAATTAAGCTAAGACTAGATGGCATACATACAAATACAACAAAACTTTAACTTTCCAGTAGGATGGCTCAGGCCTCGCCTGGAATCTGGTAGTAGGCCTAGCCTAGACTAGTAGGGGCTTGGCCTATTTTTAAGTTCTTACTTACAGAGGCCTACCTTTTTAACAATATTCTACCCTAAAGGCCTAAATCTGTGTAGCAGCTAGTGGTGAGCAAGGTTCCAAGTAGGCCTAGCCTACGGTTATCAGTCCATGTCGTTCTCAGCAGGCCAGAACTATTATTAACTGTTTTAATTCAAGTAGGTAGCCAAAAGGGAGCTGGAGCTTGTTCTAGTCGAGACATCCGCATCTTCAATTTTGAAAATTTACCAAGATTGATTAAAATGCATGAGGTTAGCCAATCACGTGATTTACAAAATCAGTCATGCATACGATATCCCACATCAAATTTGATGTGGGAAATTGCACGCATGAATCGTTTGCCCAGGCCCTAATTCGAGAAGAAATCGAGTATGGGACGCCAATTAAATTAGGTATGGTGCGCACTAAGTGCAATAAAGAGTGAGTAAACTAAAATTAGGGCCTGGAACCCAGGCTAAGTTTATATATGTAAAATTTTCTCTTTTTTTTTAAGTCGGTCTGTGACCAAACATATTAATATCAATATTTCATAAACGACTTTATGTTTTGATTTTTGTAATATTGTCAATTAAAAGTGTGTGGGAAGGAGTATAAAATTTACTTGGAATTTCAGATTTACTGGTTTATCTGTAATATTTGAACAGTTTTTTACCATTATGAATGCCTTAAAAAGTCGGTCTGTGACCATGGAATTGCCCTTTTGATCATATAAACAACTTCCCAAATAACAAAGCTTCTGGTGTTGATTGCTCATATTATTAATTTATCTTTGACCACAGCAACATTTCCGTCAAACTGGAAAGTGGCAAAGTATTTTTAAAAATGGAGTTACTGAAAATGAAAATTATAAGCCAATTTCCGTTCTACCGATATTATTGAAAGATGTGTTTATACAGTAGAACCCCTCATTTATGTACAGGATGGGCCCAGAGGCGTTCGTAAAAATCATCCGTACGTAAAATCGGGGTTGTGTGATATTTTTTTACATCTCCCTGGTGTGAAATTCCTATGTATTTACACTACCGATATGCTAGGCTGGGCAGGGCTATGCCTGGACTGGAATTTTGTTAGATTGGAGCCAAAACTCCAACTTGCCCTCAAAAGAAATTCAAAATAACGATCATATTAATGTACAGTACTATACATTTGTTAATGTGTATACAAACTTTATTAATAGTCCTATATGACTTATTTTTTAGCTTACGAAGAAACACAGCCCCGCTGGTGCCGCAACAAGGTGAGTAACGCGACGACGTTTTTCACTCGATCCATGTGCTTGTGGCGTCAAGTAAATTCCTGTACAGAATACAGTAACCCGGAAACCATGGGTTCACTTATTAAAGCAGAAATGACAACATTTTATAAATAATGTGTGTATAAAGTAATACAAACAGTCAATTTTTAGTGCTATTTTATAGATTACATCGTTTTTAAAAAAAACGTGATTTTAAATACCTGCCAAGAGAGTTTGAGGGCGTCCTTTTGATATGTAGAAATTTTACAGTGACGTCATTTCGGGTTTACACTTTACAAGAGTTTTGTGAATAGCGGTAGATTCTATGCTTCGATGGTTTCTTTGTTTTAACTTTTAAGCTACTATTGTTGAAGTTTTAGTTTGTTTTTCTCCATTGTTAAAACAATGCCGTATTGTTCAGCTTTTGGCTGTACTGATACAACAAGTAGCGGAAAGAATCGAGAGAGAAATATAGGATTTTTTCCTTTCCTAAATCACCCATTGGGAGGAAGGCCTGGATCCACGCCATTGAGAAGGAAGGATTTTGTACACACCAAACATGCAACGGTATGTTCAGACCATTTCAAGAAAGATGATTTCTCGAAGTACCCACCAACACTGCGTGAAGTTTTAAAGAAAAAATTAATTGGAAATTGAAAGGCCATACATAGAAGGTTACCCTTAGCCATCGGAAAGCAGCAACAAGGGTCCAGAAGATAGGGGTGCGTTTCGAAAACGTAGGCGAAAAGAAGTAAGTGTAACTAAGCCTAGGGCCTATGCCTAGGCTAGTAGGCTATAAAATAAGATTTACGACCTAAGCTAAGTCAAACAGAGATACCGTAATCATTTTAATGATAGTTGGCTGCGCCTATTAAAAATTATTCCATGACATAATGGTTGCTGTACATGGACATATCATATAGTACAGTATGGACAGTCAGATTATTTTTATTGTGTACCGAACTATAGCAGTAAATATAATTTTTTTCTTCCATCAATTTATTGAGACTAGTACAATAAATTTAGTTTTTTGTTTTTAAAATAAATTAAACTTAATCAAAAATAATTATCAACACATAGAAAGTTAAATATTACTACAAGTAGTACTGTATAGACCTGATCATAGTATAAATGAGTGGTATGGTAGCTCAGTACGACTAATACTACCCTAGTGGTCTTACGTTCTGTTCTAATTTTGGTAGTAGAGAGAGCGTGAAAGAGTTGAGTTTAGTTTTTTTTCTTGACAAATACTTTGGTGTATGTTTTGTGGTTATTATTTGTTGCTTATAAAAAATATACACATAGTCATAATAGCATACTTGATGATTGTAATTTATCAAACCATAACATTGATCTGAGGCCATAATTATTGAATATTCTAAACTTTTATTCATTTATCCTCATGGAATATAATACTTAGCTAAACAAAAATTATTTTACAGAGTTGCCGATAATCTTATTTATAAGCCATAATTCAAGTCTTATAATCCTAATTTGTTTTTTTACAGAGAGCTACCACAGGCAGTTTCCAATCGATAAAACAAGAATTCAGCTGCAATAACTAACATACTCAAAGCAATCAATTATGGACTTTTCAGGTATTGAAACCCTACATATTGTTGGGAAGGAAATGCCTTCCTGATAGCGGACACTGCACAGGATGGAAGTATCTTTCGGTTGCCCTTTCCAAGTAACTTCCAAATCCATGTTGTGAATCTCTGGTAACATGGCTGTATAATCCGAAAGAAACAAAAGATACAATGTGATTATTTAATTATTTACATACATACTTGTCCTCTTCGGGCCTGTGACGTTCTCCAGTCGTTTCTATCCATGGCGACTTGTTTTGCCTGGTTCCATGATCTCCATTCTAGGTGTCCCCTCTCTTTCTCCACTTTCCTCCGCCAGGTAGTTTTCGGGGCGCCCAATTCTCCTCCTTCCTTCCGGTTTCCATGTCATTGCTTTCATACAGTGATTATTGGTGTCCATCCTTAACACATGGCCAATTCATTTCCAACTTTTAATTTGTGTTTCTTTGCTTATTCTTTTCATGTTTGTGCATTCTAGCAGATTTTCATTTGATATCACATATGGCCATCGTATACCCAATATCCATCGTAGACATTTGGAGAGGAATGAGTCGAGTTTCTTGTTGTCACTCTCATTAATTTTCTAAGTTTCAGCTCCAAATAGAAGAACAGGTTTGACCAATGAGTTATATAGTCTTATCTTTGTTTTTAAGCTAATCTTTGTTGATCTCCAAATTTTATTAAGTTTTGCGAAGGATGTCATGACTTTCAGTATTCTGGTGTTTATGTCATCTCCTCCTCCTCCTTGTGTACTTACTGACTGTTGCTCCAAGATATGTGAATTTGTCCACCTCCTTTAACTCCTCTCCATCTATATTGATTTTGCTGTTTGATTTACTGTTGATTTTGAGAACTTCTGTTTTCGTCTTATTAATTTTTAGGCCAGTTCTGTTGGAAGCTCGGTTCATCTCATTTATTTTTTTTTGGATAAATTGTGAAGTTGGTGAAATTAAAGCCAATCATCTGCAAAGTCGAGATCTTCCAGCTTTTTCATAAATTTCCACCGTATTCCCATTTTGTTTCCCTCCGTTGACCTATTCACGTCACCTTGTTTAACTCCTGTTTTGACTTTAAACCATGCTGTTTCCTCTGTACACTCGTTATCTTCATACAGTACTTGAACCATCCTAATAATCTTCTGTGGGATTCCGTAGCTCTTCACTATAACCCATAAACTCTCTCGATGTACTGAGTCAAACACCTTTTCATAGTCCACAAACGTACAGAGTGGATTGCCATTCGACAACCTGTTCGATGATGTTCCTCAATATGAAAATTTGTTCAACTGTGTTTCTACCTTTTCTGAATCCCGCTTGTAGCCTGTGTTTATTCCTTCAATTTCGGTAGCATCCGCGAGTTCCATAACTGGATTCATTGGGAGAGGACGGTTTAGAGTTTCCTCAAAATGTTCTTTCCATCTTCTCCTTTGTCAATAAATTACCATCTTTATCTTTCACTGTAGTTTTATGTCTCTTTCTATCGTTGCTCAGTGTCTCTGTAATTTCATATAATTCTTTCATTCTTCCATTTGTTGCTGCTTTTTCTGCTGTATTTGCCAGGTCATCTGTCTACTTTCTCTTATCTTTTCTCATATTCCTTTTCACTTCCTTGTCTTTATCTCTGTATCTCCCTAACAGATCCTCCTTAATCCTTCTTGACTTGGTCTGTTGTGTATCATTCTTCAGTTTTCTTCTCTCCTCAACCAGTATCCATGATTCTCTTCTGACCCACGGTTTCTGTCCTTTTCTCTTGTAACCCAGAACCTCTTTTGCAGTCTGTGTATAAGTGTCCTGAAATTCTTGCCATCTTCTTTCCAAATTATTAGAACTATCCAAATCCACACTGTCTAGATTATGTAGAGTATCGTAGCGGTTTGTAAGTTTTATGGAAAACTGTCTCTTGATGTTAGGTATTTGTAATTTGACATAATCAAATCTTCTCCTAGGTGACTGTGTTTGTTGTTTTCTTTTTAATTTTATTCTGATCTTTGTACGAACAAGTAGATGATCGCTAGCAATGTCTGCCCCTCTCATTATCCGTGTATCTAGTATTGATGTTGTGTGTTGTCTGCTGACGAGAACATGATCTATTTGTTTGCGTGTCCTAATCCCCAGGTGAAATCCAGGTCTCCTTATGGATGTTTTGGTGAGGAAATATGGTTCCTGTGATAACAAGGTTATTGAGCCCACAAAAGTCCACAAGTTTATGGCCATTTTCGTTACTACTACCGATTCCATGTCTTCCTATAATCCTTTCTAATCCATCGTTGTCATCACCTACTTTGGCGTTCAGGTCTCCCATCACAATGAGTATGTCATGTTTGGGTATCTTGACAATCATCGTCTGTAGTTGTTCGTAAAAGATGTCTTTAACTTCTTCCTCTGCGTCGTTAGTTGGGGCATACACTTGGAATATAGACGATTTCAAAGTGTTTGGGAAGAATCTTCCATAAATGATCCTTTCATTAATTGGCTTTTTTTTTTTTTTTTCATTAAAGACTTTTCTGCTTTTCTTGACAACGTTAAGGCCACTCCTTGTCGGTGTAAATCATCCTCTCTTCCAGAAAATATTACTGTCTCCCCACTTGTCAGTTACACCTTCCCAAACCCAGACCATCTACATTCACTAATCCCCATAATGTCGATGCGATATCTGTTCATTTCCTTGGTTTAAACTGAGCTGATTTACCAATGCTGAATAATGTGCGAACATTCCAGCATCTTTAAGTTTAAAGTTTCTTTGGGCTTGGTCAAAGAGTTAATCGGCCGCTGAGCCTTCTCTCGGCTTTGGCACAGTGGTGTCATACTGTCCATATACACAATGTCCTTGTCCAGGGGTGTACGGACTGTCGCATTGCAAGCTCTATTTCCAGTTTCTGGTATTCTGTCACGTACAGTTTTCGTAATCAATGGTGTTTTATGGATACAGGTGATTAGCCTGTAGTCCAAACTCCAATTTTACCCACGGAGGACCAGGTTTGCTGTCTTTAGTCTGACCCCTACCCTCGGACCTATCCAGCATGGGAGACCCTTCCAGTAGCACTGCTACCGCTGGCTTAGCTCTTCGGGTCATTGGGGTACGGTTGCTACTCCACCACGACAAGGTAACAGCATAGGAGTAGATTTAATTATTTACATTGGTTTAATTTCTGTATCCTGGAGACTAACATATATATTAATATCCTACAAAGTAAATAATTGTGATAGTTGCATGCTTTCCTAACAGCACAGTTTGTGAATTTACCAAACAGAGTACAGTGCATCGGTTTTGTATACACGCTACATATTTTGTATTGTAAATTATTATGTTGTTTGAATAAAAGTTTGGTTTAAAGTAGTTGCATCTGTAGTTGTTGTGTTACAAATGAGGAATTTATTACCCCAGTAATAAACTTACTGATGTACAGGATGGTCGTCATCAAATGGGCCCTTGTTGTTTTACGTAGTGCAAAAAAATACCTCGAGCACATCCCTGTCTAAGCAATTGTTCCTGAAACCTCTGTGCTCCGTTGTACAACTCAATTGCTTTTCATTTTTTTGATGCATTGTGTCATTCTTGTGACAGTACACAGATCCTAAAGCAGTTGTGGTTGAACAGAGAGAGCACTTGCACCTGTATAGAACAAATACAATACTTATAATGAATGAATACTTGAAAACCGTAGAGCTTGGTTTGGCACATTAAGGTGTTGTGTTTAAAATTATATCCCCAACTCAATTAAATAATAAGTTTTCTATTACACGTGTACATGTAAAGAACACACACAGCCAGATGAAAAATAATAATTGAATATTCATGCGTGATGAGCCTATTCTCATGGGTAATTTTCATTTCTACCAAAAAATACCCTACTACCTAGTCTGGCTCTCCTTTACAACTTCAACAGCATCACTCACGTGATACATGCTTCCAGCTTCAATCACCTAGGCTAGGCCTAGAATTTCGTGAAGCTTAGACAGACAGACTATTGCAAATAAAAACAAAAATACTGTAATAATTTTTCTGTATTTCGCTCTAAAAAGAGTCGTATTATATTGTAAACATGAACTAGAGGGATGACACGAAATAGATTTTAATAAATTATAAACCTCGAAGCCAAAATGGTATTTTGTGATCAACATTTACCAGGCTACGCCTGCCCGCCGGTGAAGCAAAGCTTATTACATACGCAAGGCCATGTTCGCATTTGCAAGGCACAAACAACGAACATATCACCAAAAATTGCACATAACAGTTTACTATCAAATTTATTCGATTTCAATGACAAACCAAAAATAGCTGTATAAGGCTGTTTTAGTACTAACAGTAAGGTACCTAGGCCTTGCTTTTGTTAACAAAATCATTGTGTATACTAGGCCCGTATCCAGGTGGGTGCATTGGGTGCGTACGCACCCCCCCCCCCCAAATCGAAAAACGTCCACTAATTATAACCAAAAAAAATGTGACCTTGTTCCCAGAATC
>NW_022731299.1:804535-805318 GCF_011630105.1 Anneissia japonica | reverse complement strand
TTGTTAACAACTTTTAAAGGGTACCCATTCCAAGACATAAACTTCCTGATGTTACTAAGCTCTGTTTGAAGTTTATCAGGAGTACACAATCTGTGGGCTCTAGAAACTAAACTACGAATCCAGGAGATCTTATGGTTCCATGGAGCAAAGCTATCATAATGGACATATTGACCTGTATGTGTATTTTTACGATATATACTCATGCTTTCTACACTGTTGTTAAATTGTAAATCAAGAAAGTGTACTGTGTCACTGTTTTTAAATGATTAAAAAGTAAAATTTATCTGTCTATGAAAAGCATTGAAGTAGCTTAGAATTTGCGGGAAATCATTGGGCTTAGCTAATACTAGCGTGTTGTCAACAAAACGAGTATAAAACTTAATAGTACCTGATTCAATAAGTTTAGGAACAATAGACTCTTCTAGTTCAGTCATTAAAATATTCCAATATGTTTTAGGATTACAGGGTATACTTGAAAATGATAATGTCCTCTGTAATGTAAGTAATAAATTAGGTTTAATATTTTCTAGTACTAACATTATTGACAGCTCCCGAAATTGGTCTATCCTATTGTTTAAAGAAGCGTTCGCTAGACGTAGACTACACCCTTTGCTTAACAATGGGCTCAGAGCTTCAAAAGAGCTTTCTTTGTTTTTGTAGGTATCTATCATTAGAGTAAGAATGCTTTGATCTTTTGTTTAAATCACTGCTATGTCACCTACTAGAGGTAATGTTTTGATTGGTTAAACACTTTTGGTACTAGTGCATATAAGCTTGCTAATA
>NW_022731299.1:802722-804511 GCF_011630105.1 Anneissia japonica | reverse complement strand
AATATGGATAATTTTTCATTCCTGATGATGACATAATTAATGTCGAAATATTGAATCCCAACACGATGGCGTGTATTTCAATACTTGGAGTATGTATTATACTTTCTTATCTAAAATAAATTTGGTAGGTGGGTTGATTACGAAGATTATTTTGTCTTTTCTATTACGTAAGAGTTAGGGCTAAGACACACATGATTTATTCAGTGGACAATGTTCATAAACAACCTTGAACAAGTTTGTTTACGAACATTTTCCACTGAATATATCATGCGCCTATCGATATGCCGACAACTTACGCATTGGGTGGAGTTTTCTCACGGCTGCAGACATGAAGTATTCAAAGCGCACTATGTCGTTCTGTATTGTAGTAGAATTCGCTGATAGTGTACAGCAAACCGTCCAAGACCGAGTAAATAAACTCTAGCACGCGCCTAACAATTAATTCTTGACACGCCATGTGTGTTTTGTACATTAAATAGGAACATTATTTATGACAACAATGACATGATTTTATGTTCGTAAAATCGGGAATTAGTTCGTAAATAAGGGGTTCTACTGTAATCAAATTTATACATTTCTAACGCATAATAATATTATAAACCAATGCCAATCTGGTTTTAGAAATTATTATTCTACTAACACGGCAATTATTGATGTTTCTGAATACATTCTTAATAAAGTCACTGCTGCCATTTCTGATTTAAAAGACGCTTTTGACACTGTTAACTATAAACTGTTAATAAACAAACTTGAAAAATATCATGACGTGTACAGCTGCATAGAGAGATTTTTCCATTTTTTATAATCCAATGCTGATAAGGCGTTGCTGATATGAGTAATTGCTCATGATAATTGAAGTGTTAATACTATAATCCTATTACTGGCTATAGGCAGTGTAGATCATTAATTAGCCATTGAAAACGTCATCTCAAAAGTGTTGTTACTCTGAATTTTAGTTGAAATCATTTATGTTTTTAAGTGATAGGGCCCTATTAGAATCAGACATTATTTACAGTATAATCAGATATTATTTACAGTATAATCGATCACAGTTTAAACAATAAAGATGAGAACAGACCCAGTATGTAGCGACGGCCGCGCCCTAGGCCAACATTCCTGAGTGTGTAACGCCGGTGGACCTAACTATAGACCGCTTGCTAAAGAAAGGCTCATCAATATTTTACTATTTCTTCAAAATAAAGATCAAAATATTGAAGGTACATATACATTCAAAGTAAGGCAGTGTTACTGTTACACGCTGGCCTAAATAAAATCTGCCATGCCTATCATTTGTATAATATGCTATGCTAGCGCACGGCTCTCCACGGCGGAATGTTTTTGCTCACATTCTTGTGTAGAAAGATGTACTGTATCCTCCTCTACAGTAGGACCTCCGAATCAAGAGGCGTATACTGTAGTGTTGTTGAAAATTTAACATATTAATTTAAAACAAATCTGAAATCTGCTTTATTCGTTATAATATAATTATAACGAGGGAGTAAAACTTGTATAGAATTATAAATTCTTACGATATACGTACTTAAAGGGGGGGGGGTGCAGGGAGGAGACAAGTGGCCATATATTGCTTATTTAAAGCCCCATTCCCGGCAAAATTTCAATTTTTAAGAAAAATCTAATTTTTGTATAATGTTATAAAGATTGTATAAATATAATACGGAATTGCTAGTTTAACTGAATTTAGACATTCCTAAGAATGAAAAAAATGTAAAATAAGACTGAAATTTGATTTTTTGTGTTCCACACAAAAAATAAATGCGGATGAATTTTT
>NW_022731299.1:800671-802047 GCF_011630105.1 Anneissia japonica | reverse complement strand
ATATATATTTGTTTTTTCTTTGTACTAACACTTAATTATTTTAATCTAACACAATTATTTTGTTTAATGTCCATACGGCCTCGTGGAAGAACACCCACTTGGGTGAACGAGTTTTTTGACCGTTATAAAATAAAGTTGTTGTTATTATTATTATATGATGAGACAGGAAAATCAGGGGAAAACGAAGCTGATCACTTTTTTCAGTAGCTTGGTAGCATTTTCTAACCAACTCATTAATATTCAAGACCAGTAATTTTTGGCAAGCAGCTGATCGAAAAATCGTCCCGACGATCGAGCAACTAGCCTAGACAATACGTACGTCCAGTAGTGTGAAGTCGTGAGATTTTGCAGAGAGACAGTTTTGTCAACGTCAATTCAATCATGGAGGAATAATTCAATTGAATTAATAAACGTATATCAGTCCGATAACTTGTTTGTTTATAATTATGCCTAGCCTATGCCTAGGAAGCACAGTCAGTGTCTACCCAGCAGCTAAGTAGCGCACTCCTGACCGGGACACTGCTCCAGTCCCGCAGCAGGTGAGTTTGCACGCAGCCTTATCCAGCTGACGGTAAAGTTAGTAGGTTTCTACGACTAGCCTAGACATGTCATGCCATGGCGACTTTGTCACATTAATTGTGCTAGTGCATATTTTTTCATAATAGCCTAGGCCCCTAAACCTACTAATAATACTATAGGCCTAGCTATATAGGCCTGGTCCTATGAAAAACTGTCTAAGCCTAGGCCTAAATGTCTAAACACTGCACTGTCTAAATAAAGGTGATGTGCTATAACACTACAGTATATCATCAGAGCCAACACCAATTCCTGTAACAATAAGATTATTATTGATATACTGTAGGCCTAGAAGCTAGGCTACACAACAATACAATAACGCCTCAATAACATGATGCATGTTACTCCAAACCTAACTTTCAGCTGTTGTCGAAATGTGGAATTCAAATAAAATATACAGTATCTCAGTATGGTATGTTATTTATAAAGCAGCAAATGCCAATGTTTGATAACATTTTTGATTTATTAACAAACCTGGTTTTGCATTATTGTAACTACTATATACTTATTTCTCAATAGGAGCAATGACTGGCTCCAATGGATGTGATGCAAACAGTTCCATCTGTGTGGACATGATGAAATGGACATGTCCAATCCATGGTTAGCAGAAGGTGGCGATGCTCAGAGCTCTGCAGCAAGTGATTGATGCCAAAATATTTCAAAAGAATTAAATTAAAATGATTTATCTAGTGATTTTTTTTTTCTGAAGATATACTGAAATGCCACACACTTAAGTTTTTGTTTTTTGCGCATCTGGTTTATATTGCAGCATCTGGTTTATATTGCATGCCAAATTTATA
>NW_022731299.1:800055-800564 GCF_011630105.1 Anneissia japonica | reverse complement strand
AGATTTAGAAAACAAATTGTGAGGATTAATTTTGAAATATGTAATGTGCGAAGTTGATAGTACAGTATGAAAATGTGGCTCAATATATACAGGAACAACTATTTTAATGTATGGCTTTGTATAGTCTTGTCTAAAATTATTCTATGAAACTGCTTATTTTTTAATGTCTGGATTATGCCTATGTCTGTATGCTGATCAATTTGGTATTGGAATTTAAGACAAAGCTTCAATTTTTTTGCTGCACACCATTTTTTGTTTAGTATTTTAAAATATATAGTTGAACTTGCCTGTGTCATATTGAGAAATTGTTTGACCCTAACAAAATTTGACTTGCATTTACGGTCATGGAAAATACAACAATTCGTCATGTAAGATTAGATTGACTTAGAAATTATTAAGAGTATATTATTAGTCGTCTTAGGCAATTTTTAATTGCACTGTTCTATTTATCATGTCTGATTGTCTTGTATTATTTACCATAGCCAAGATTTCTTCTTTCATGATGATAT
>NW_022731299.1:798463-799509 GCF_011630105.1 Anneissia japonica | reverse complement strand
ATAACAATTTATAAATAATTCTTCCAACACAAAGTTTATTTCATCATCTTCTATAGCATCAAAAAACCCAGGCAGTCTTCACAGCTTCTGGGAACTTGTCCCTAATCGCCCACACAGTGCAAGATGGGATGACCCTTCTGTCAGATTTCTTTAGCCTGTTAAAATCCTACCACATGAATAAAAAAAATCAGAGTGACTATTCTTACACCATTCAAAAATAATTAGTATTGATATTACAGTACAATATCTTTATATGGAAGTAATCATTCTTGCACTAATCATCAATAATAATTTTTGTTGAAAATCTATATATTCTATTAACCATCACTGTGAAAAGCCCATATTCAAATGCATTGCAAAATAGTGTAACATAGCTGCAACCTAATTATTTTGAATAGAATTTATTACTTCATTAATATAATACTTTTTTGGAATATAAAAATAAACATTAGTTTAAAAATGAAGACAATAACAATATATGTACAATAGACTATCTTGATTCTCAACCTTTTCTAATGTACAGTAATAATAATGCCCCTGTATTTTGACCATCAAAATGGCTGGACATTTGACCCTCTACTAGTTTTTGGTCCAGCATGGAACCAGCAGGGAAACGCCTAGTGTAGGTGGTTGTATTTCCGAGCAGAATGCTGAAAATTAGTTTTTGAACTATACTGTATATAACCATTGCCAATATATCTCTGCACATTTTTCAAAGCCATTTTCCGCGCAAATTTGAGCTAGTTTTCAAGGTATCATCCACATTCCACGACGAATAAACTGGCATTTTAGTAATGCAATAGTAGTAGTAGTAGATCCTAGATAGTTCCATGGATCTAATAATTAACATGTAAATTAATGTACTTTATTTAAAATAGTGTTGTTTGTTTGCCTCTAATGTTTAAAATATTATTATTAAAGTTTGTATGCCTAGGCCTAAACTAGGGGGGCCTAGGCCGCGCCAGGCAGTAGAGTAGTATTCCGTATTCTCTACATACATACAGTACTGCACTAAATGCTAGGCTATGCCTACACAGGTAAGACAA
>NW_022731299.1:762114-798419 GCF_011630105.1 Anneissia japonica | reverse complement strand
AGATCACCACTTCCAAGACTTCCTTATCCAAACCAGCAAACATATCTTTTTGAAAGATTGATTCTTCAAAAATGCCTTCGACTTATTATATTATTGTTATTGAATATTTTCGCCAGTCCTAATTTTTAAATTTTCTGCTCGCGACGATCATTCTCATCAGTTGGCTGTGTCTCGTTACCAGCTCGTTATGGTTGAGTGAATCAGCTGACTCCCTGTCTAGTGCAAATTTCCGAATCGTTATTTTACACATAATTGAGACATTTTCATAAGTGAAAACCCATATAAATGAAAAAAACGGCCAAATTTACATTGGAATATCTAATGTTTGACACGATTTTTTATGGGGTTACCGAATGCAAGCCTTTGAAAGTCGGTACATTTTAGGAACACTAGCTCAAAACCCTGTAGCACCAGTTTTTTTCACGAGCCTCGTTTTCGAATACCGCGCTCCAAAATCGAGTGCCGTCACCGTCATTGTGGTCGCCCATCCCTCTATTTTAAATTAAAAATCAATCGTTTCATCCCCGCACCCCCCTTTAACGACTGAAAGTGGATGGAGCAGGTAGATAGGTGTAGGAAGAAAGGACAACAGCGCCTCTCCTTTATAAGTAGATTACGATAGTTTGGTAAGTTGTACCGTAATGGGTCCATTTTATTAATTAGTTATCAGTGTCGTAATTCAGTCATTTTTAGTTTGGTATGAATATGCTAATTATGATGATAAAGAAGTTTTAAATAGAATTGTCAAACGTGCTTCTCGAACAATCGGTATACAACATCCTTCATTAGACACTCTGTATAATCAACGTATCATCAATAAGGCAACGTCCATTATCAGTGACCCTTTTCATCCTGGTAATTCTCATTTTTGCCTCATGCCATCTGGTGAACGTTACAAAACTCCATGTGCATCTCGTACAAGATCAAGAGCTTCATTCTTTCCGTCTGTCATCAAAGCTATAAATGCGTGGTTGGTATCCAGAAATTAAATGTTTGTCTCCCTGTATAGTAGTTATTCATGTTAATTAAATTATTTATATTGTGTTTATCGAGACGATACTATTTCATTGTATGTTTACATGCACATTTGACAATAAATTTAATCCGTATCTGTATGACAGCCGCTGTCATCTTTTACTCAAGCAAATCTTAAGAGCGAGGCTTGCATGATCAATCACAAGTGGGTGCGAGTATTGGGCGATTTGGAACTGTCTATTTTCCAACACGGTATAATTTTTTTTTTTAGTACGACGACTGTAGATTTGAGAAATTATTCATCATTTCTGATAATGACATGCTTAATGTCGAAATATTTAATCCCAAGATGATGGCGTGCATTTTAATACTTATCATACTGTACTATCTTAAAGGCATGTTGTACGAGAAGTTTTCACCGAGTATACAATGGACTTGTTTCCGGGCTTGTTTATTCAATATTCCAGCTGATTTTGGTTTAAAATAACTAGTTTTATGCATGAAATCCACGTAAATTCAAATAATAAAGGTTGTTTTATCAAATGTGTATGTTTATGCTTTAGTTGCATTCAACATCAAGTCTTCGTATGTTTTGTTTGCATTCCATTCCAACTCTAACGTTAATAAAATCGTGCTATTGGTACTCATGCTTCATAGAGTTGCAGTCTTACAATACAGACATTTTATGCCGTTCAACCTAACAAACTTGAAGGCTAGCTGTGCGCCAAGAGTTACTACAGCTGGTATTTACAGACTATATGAATGCGAATTTGTGTTGTAAACATACCGTGAACCAGGGCCTAGGCTAGAAAAGTAAAAAGTATGATAAATAAATTAAATATTTAAGATTCTTCGTTATTACAGATATAGAAATTACATTTTTGTTTCTAAAATGAGGAGCAGCATTTTTTAATCGGGTCTAAAAAATTGTTAATTTCTTAATTGAAATTCCTCAACGAATGGAGTAATTTGGGAGTTTTTCAAGCTCGTTACAAATTAAAATAGGGTTTTTTAAATGTTATATAATTTTAACAGTAATATTATAGTGAAGTGTGTAAATTGTTTCCTTGTTTTGGATCCCCTTCCAGATCCAGTCAGGCGGTCTAGTAAGCACCGTTAACTACTGATCAGTGTAATCCTTTTCAGCCTGCTGAGTTTATATCAGGGATTAGTAGATCTTGGTTGAACTCCGGGTGTATTGGCAAGAAAGCTTAAGGAGTTGTACACGTAATGATGGGATCAGAGAGGTAGTACTGTACACTAAATTGGTATTTATCTTATCTTTCAGAAATTTTGTTGGATTGGAGCCAAAACTCCAACTTGCACTCGAAAGAAATTCAAAATAACGATCATAATAATGTACAGTACTATACATACTTGTTAATGTGTATAGAAACTTTATTCTCTCTTTCTAGGTCAATAATATATGACTTACCTTCTAGCTTACGAAGAAACACAGCCCAGCAGGCGCCGCAACAGGGCGAGTAATGCAATGTTTTTCACTCGATCCATGTGCTTGTGGCATCAAGATACCCTGTACGGAATAACCTGGAAACTAGGGGTTCACAACTTTTTAAAAGAAGAGCGCTGATTGGCTGTAGACACGGCGTTTGGACTTCTTTTTTTTTGTATGCAATACGATTGTTCTATGCCTGCATTTATGAAATGAATATTAAAGTTAAAAAGAAAATGTGGGTGTCAGTGTCTTAATTTATTGGGGAAATAATGAAATGGTAGATTTGATAAATAAAATCCATTCATAATTAGAGGGTTCATTAAATTACAATATGAGGGTGGTGTATTCAGAGATGAATAGATCATGCGCCTATCGATATGCCGACAACTTACGCATCGGACGGAGTTTTCTCACGGCTGCAGACATGAAGTATGATCACTGTGTTGAATATTGGTGTATTCAAAGTGCACTATCTGTGTTTTGTATTGTAGAAGAGATCGATGACAGTGTGCAGCAAACCGTGAATAAACTATAGCCCGCGCCTAACGATTAATTCTTGACACGGGTGTCTGTTTTGATTAAGAAATAGGAACTTTATTTATGACAACAATGACATGATTTGATGTTCGTAAAATCGGGGTTCGTAAATGAGGGGTTCTACTGCATCACAGTATAAAAAAATAATTAAATATCAAGGATTAGATTGGATATTAAAAACATAGGATAATTTTGGAAGAATTGCGAGACTGTTAGATTCGATGAGAATTATTTTTTCCTTTTTTTTTTTCGTCAGTAAAAACAAAGTATGAAGTCATTCTGAAGAGAAATGTCAAGTAGTGAATCTGAAACTTCCGACCGGCCTTATGTGGGACGAAGTCGCCGTGTACTTCCAACTCCTCCAAGGAGAAGACAAAGAATTTCCTCTTCCTCATCATCAATTGGTTCAGATCAAGTAAAAAAACTAACATCAACTTTACGAGTATGTACCAATTCTTTTTTAAATTAAACTACCGTTTTGACTAACTTCATTGATCAGGGGCAGATTTAGGAAGGCCGTAAGAAAAAAAAATGAAAGAAAGAAAGAAAAAGAAAAAATTGATCACTCAAAACGCATCAGAGTTAATATTTTTAATATTAATTAAAAGACCTTGTTAACTCATTTTGTTTTTTTGTTTTTTTATATCTGCTGCACTTACTGTAAAAGAAATGGAGAGGGCACTTTTTTCTTCTTATTACAAAGTTTGCCTCACACACCCTCGTACAGTTATATGACTTGGCCTAGGTCAATGCCCACACAGAATGCTCTGTTGCTTGCAATTATTTTGTGCCAGATTCTTTTTGTAATTGTGGCTTGTAATATTAAATAACAGCACTTCAAAAAAAGAATGTGAAACTCTTTTTTTGGCCTTATACCTTGTGCACTTTTTTGTAGAATGATCCTTTTGTATTCTTTAAATGTAACCATTAATGTTGGTAATCATTGTAAACTCTAATGAGTAAATTACTATGAATTATGTTTTCTAGGATGCTGATAAGAATCTGTATTCTGTTGATCATATGCTGAACAGCTACAGAGGTTCCTCCAACCAACAGATGTCAGCCATTAATAGGGTACAGTATTTGTTATGCTGTGAATAGGCGTATATAGTAGCGTTGTTAATGTTAAATGTGTTCTGAGCAATTGCTTTCTTAATACAGCAATGTCTCTCAAACAAAACAAAAAAAACCATCAGAATTCAGAATAATGCTAGGCATCAGCAAATATGGGAGATAATGACATCCACATGCTTTAAGCCGTCTTCAACGAGTAGATTGAGGTGGGGGGGGGGAGTGGGCCACCCCAGGGTGCCCCCTTGTGGAAAGTTAAAAAAAAACAAGAAAGAACGAAAAATAAAAAATGGATCACCCAAAACGCATCAGAGGTTATTTTCGGGTGTCTAGAACACAACATTTTTATGGGGGAATGCCCCCAGACCCTCTATGGCCCTGTTATCAATTGGCCCTACTTTTAATAATATCCTGACGACAAAATCGAAAAGGGTTCAGTGTTGAAGAATATAAAAGTTTACATTTCAGTTTTCACGGACGAGAATTATTTGACTTTATTATTATTATTACTTTATTGTGAACAAGGATATTTTGCATACCCATGTATAAACAGTTTATGTCCAGTTGATTTGGACAGCGGACTAATTAATTACCTAAGCATCCTTGTGCTGAGGTTAGCGCATCTTAGGCAAGGATCGAGGATCTGAACCTGCCTTGAGAGGGACAAGACATGTCCGGCAGAGTAGAAGATAGATCGTTTGTTATGAAGACAAGCACTGTAAACATAACACAGTTACTTTTAGATACTTGGGGTGTGTTTTTTTTTTTTTTTTTTGCAAATTTTGTTCGTTTAATTTAATTCAAGTTGTGTTCCAATGAACGTCTAAACAACTTATCATGTCCTTTGACTATTTGTGACTCGTGACAAATTTTGGTGCAGCGGTGGGATGCAACTGGATCTGAATTGAACTGAGCAAGTGCGACAAGTCAAGTACTGATGCTACGAACTGTTGGTGGCGGATACAGGCAGACAGATTTGGCTTTCATCGAATACAAGACCTCTGGATGCTTATTTACATATAAATTATTATAATGATTGTTTTATTTTTAATTAACATGTTATGTTTATTGATTGATTGATTTATTTGATTGACTCCAATGATTTGATTTTATATATACATTGATTTTTTTCTTAATTGTGCTGTACCATGTTTGCATTATGCATAGTTTCTTTGCAAAAATGGCTCAGATGGATGAGATACACGCGCTTACAACAGTGCTGTAAGGATTAAGTACACAGCGTGGTGGTCCTCCTGTTAAGCTCTGCAAATTCAGAGGTTCTGTTGGCGAGCCTGGTGATTTTTCATTGAAGGAGTGGCTAGACAACTTCAACAGTTACGCCATTCATTACAATTTGGCTAGAGAAGACAAAGCCAACTCACTGTTAGCTCATCTAGGTGGGGCAGCGAAGGAAGAGATCCTGTGCTATGGCGATGATATTAAGAAGGACAGTGCTTAAATTACAGAGAAGTTAGAAGCCTTATTTGAACCGATTAACACAGTACAATCTATGAGGTAGCTATGGAATCTCAAGCCAGCAACTTGGCAGCTATGGTTAGTATCTCCATCACTCGTCATCATTATCATCGTCGTCGTCATCATCATTATCGTCCTATGATTATATCATAAGTTTTCTGGTTATCTAAATATATAAAAAAAACATGCTCTAGGTAGGATCTCTTGACATCTGTAGATGTCATTCAAACAATGTACACATCCCTCTCCCACTCACCCTATTACAGAAGATGGATAGCTACCCCTGATTTTCAGTGCTCTATTAGTATAGCTGTAACTTTATCATTTGCCTTCAATAAACCAGGAATTGACAAAGTGATTAAAACTGCTTATTAAAGATAATCGGTAAAAACTGTACCTACCAAAAGGAAACAAGTCACATGAGACTTGTGGTGTTATTTAATTAAGTGATAGTACATTCTCATCCAGAGCGTGAAAATCAAGTTATAAATGTCTCAAGCTGAATCCGACAAGTTAAATTTAATTAAAATTGTACCAGTCTTTTAACTTGTATTCCAAACATAAATATTTAGTTTACTTTCTGCTGTAGATTTTAATAATGCCCTGTGAAGAACATTTTCACTGAGAGGGCTACCCTACTGACAGAGAATGAAATTGAATTAAAATGTTGGAGATTATGATAGTTTTTATCAACCCAAACACTAAATATATATGGCCTGTTTGGGTTTCATTTTCTTTAAATGGTCACAGTATTATATTGGTACTTTTACTTACTGCCCTCCAAGTTCTCAGGAAGAATATTTGAATCAGCTGTGCAAATCTGTCCAGGATGTATTCATTCATAATCATCATCATCATCATCATCTTTTAAAGTCTTTTTACCCTGCATGCGAGGGTTAGACTGTTCGGAGGCTGTGCAGTTAGCTGTAAGGTGGCTGTATCTTGTGAGACCTGGTTGTACGATCTGCGGCAACTTCTAGGTTGAGGTTTAACTTGCGAAGGTCCCCTCTTACATCCTGCTATGACTTAAGTGGGCAACCTTGTGGACGAGGTCCGTCAACATGAAATTCTGTGATGTGCCTTGGCCATTTGTCAGCCGTACCAATGGAGGCGGCTGTTCTGTCACAGATTCTGGTTGCGCAGATTAGCGAATAATTGCATGATCGGCTCAGCATAGACATTTTAAGTCCTCTTGTTGTTTTGCTGGCATAGGTAAGAATGCTGCAGATGCATGTATCGTACATGCGGCCACTGGTAGAAAAGCTTATGGCCTTGTTTGTAAGTATTGGGAGCAGTGAAACCCTTTCTATGCAGATGTTATACGCTCGTTTAGTGCATCAGCACAACCACCAGACTGACCAATGACGTCACCGAGGTGACAGAAGGAGCTTACAATTTCCACTGCATCACTGCCAATCAGAATGCTATTTTTGACATCGTCACTTTCACGTTGCATTTATCCAGAACAGATTTTACATTGAAACAGATCATCAGGTTTGAGACGTGTCAGATACTCCAGACTCAAATAGAACAACGCGTAAATATGATAATCAATGTTCACTAATTTAATAAGCATTTAAGCCAAGCCACAATACGAACAAACTGTACATTGTACTGCCATGCACTGTGATACCATGTGAGCAAGTAAGAGCTAATAACTGCTTTACCCACTCTATAAGTAAAAAGCAACACTTGTATGCAAATGTGATTATTAGACCATACCAAATTGATTGTTTGTTCGAACATTATAACAAGAACTCAATCTTGTGGATAGGTGGGGACTTCAACCTACAGTACCTGACATAAATTAGAATAGCTACTCTCTGTACACAATACCCTGAATCTCTCGGCAACAACCTTATCACCATGATAAGTGAAACAGGATTAGAACAGGTTGTCACTTTTTCAACTAGACGGGACAACACAATTGATCTCTTCCTTGCAAACCGACCATCATGCATCAACAACTATCAACCCATCCCAGCCATTAGTTCATAAGCCAAGAAAAAGGAAAATCTATCTATGGAACAAGGCAGATTTAGTTCAAGTGAAGGTAATAAAATGATGGATGGCTTCCTAAGGAATTAAGAAATGTGGACTGCAATAGAATCTCGACTCACCCAAATTCTTGACCTTGTTCCATCAAAATACACGACCAACCGATCCAACCAACCGTGGGTCACACGCAACATCAAACGCTTAAGTAGACAAAAGCATCATGGATATCAAAGCTCGTCACTGCCGTCAAAGGCACAAGTGCCAATGGACAAGGTACCACAAACTCAAAAAACGCATGCAGAAATTATGCAAACAGGCTTATAACGTCTACATTAACAAAATTACATGTCTAGACCTGAGGCCCAACCCCAAACGATACTAGAGCCATGTATCCAACAAACAGTGCGACAAAAATGGCATTTCACCCCCACATGGACCAAACCTACCAGGTATAAATTGGTCTACTCTGCCGCCCACAACATATAATATTTACGAACAATTTTTTCTATTTTTAAATCAATTTTATCTTATACAATGTAATAATTTTAAAATTCACAAGGAATAATGTTTTAGATTTAGTTTTATGTAGTAGGGATATCACTACGGTTACATGTGGGGATGATTTATTTGAATCTGACCATAGTGCTGTCTGTTTTACATACGGCTATGGTATTCGGGTAACGGGATCAAAATAATAACAAAAATAGAGTACTATATAATTATAAGAAAGTAAATGAAGTTAGTCTCGTTAACACACTCTCTCATATCCCATGGGACTTGCAAACGTGCCATACTCTCGATGAATCTGTCGACATGTTTTATAAGTTTATTCATGCTGTAATTAAGAACATTGTACCTACCATTAAGCCCAAGCGTAACCACCATGGTTTGATAATGAACTGCATATTCTTCTAATATATAGTTGTAAATGTTTCACCACAAAAAATTCTGGATTTTCCACTTATCATTTTAGGGGGTAATCATAGGTCAAAATGTCGTTCAGGAGAAAAAAAAAACACAAAAATGCATCATTTTCATGGTGACCTTTGACCCTGTGGAAAGTACTCGTTAAAACTCGCACCATGAATTCATTTATATGATGATCATATGTTCCAAATATCAGTTTGGTGTCTTTACCCCTTCATGTTTAAAAAAGCGATTTGAAAAGGGGTATATTTTTCAATTTTTGACTATCTGTGCATAAATGTGACATCATTAATTTTTGAATAACGATAATATATTAACAGCAATCTGCCTAGAACGTTGAAACTCATAATTCTAAAACAAGTTTATGTGCATATTGCAGGCATGCAGTTCCTTAAGGTATACAGTGTTTAATTAGTAAGATATTGTGCCCCAAAAACGGCCAAAGTGCAAGAATTGCACAATAAAATTGTGTCACTAGTGATTTCAAATGAGTGTAATATTATTCGGGTACAGTCTAGTACCACTCATTACGATGCAAGTCTATTACAGGAAGATCTGGATAGGTTAGAGCAATGGTCCTTAGCATGAAGCATGTCTCTTAGTTTAAGTAAGTGCAAGACATTAACGATTACTCTTAAAAATAATAAAATTTTATTTCCTTGCTGTATTAATGATCATGTTTTAGACTATGTTAATGGCCACAATGATTTAGGAGTTATTTTAGATAATAAGTTGAATTTTAATTTTAACATATTTGTAGTAAAGCCAATAGAATGCTGGGTTTGATCAAACGTAATTGTTGGAAGATTAGGAATAAAAGTGCATTATTTAAATTATATTTTACATTAGTTAGACCACAACTTGGTGACTTATGTGCTCATCAGCATGAAGAGGATTAAGTAAGTAAGTAAGACCACAACTTGATATGGGTAGCATTTTATATAATGGAGTGTGCAATACTCAAGCTGCTAAATTGGAAGTTATTCAGCATATTTTTAAGGTTTGCATGCAGAGTATGTGATGTTCCCAAGCATAGTTTGTCTCCCTACATTAGAAAATAGGCATTTATATCTTGACTGTGTATATTTCTATATAAACTGTGTTAATAATTACTACGGCCCTTTTTTACATTCTCTGTTTGGACTCTGTCAAATCAAGGCGTTGTGGTAAGGTTACATCTTCTCTTTTTCATATTCCTCTAAACATGGTTTTAACATCAGACTTCCTACCACCTTCAGTTCAATTAGGTTTATTTTAAACTGAAGTTAGAAGTTGTTTGTATGTTTAGGCTTTGGCTGACTTTTTTTTATCCGTGTTTTGTATTTCTTTATTTTGTCACTGTTACATGTATTCCATTCTTTTAAAGGTGGGCATCCCACTGTTGGATGTGAATTGAAATAAAATAAAAATTTAAAAAAAAAAAGATTGCTTTGAATTGATTGATGATTGGCTCAAAGCTTGTATCTGGTAGTAGAGATTGGGTCACTCAATTTCTCAAGGTTCATTCTAAACACACAGCTGAGAGTGAGATCAGCAGACGTAGACCTGGCTTGCACCATCCTAATTGGCTAAAAGTAGACCACAGCTGAAAGTGTCACTTTTAGATAACATGCTCTGATAATATGTGAAGTTTTAAAAATAAAGTTTGGTAACGGTTGTATGAAATTAAGGTTTTCATGTCTCATTTCATGCTCTGATGTTAATTTAATATTAGAAAAAAAAAAAAAAGAAGAAGAAAAGTACAGATTTTTGTGTAGGACGTCACCAGTTTAGGCCTATACCCGAAGAAGTATGATAATGTTATCTTTATGTGCTAAGACTTGCAATATTAGCTACTCCAAATATTTTTGGTGTATTGTTATGGCACACTTGCTGTTCATTCTTTAAAAATCATAGCTTCGAGACAGTTTGGTTAAAACAACCAATCAACTGAGAGATGAAAGGCTAGCAGCTGCTGAAGCAAGAGGAAGCAGGGGACCAATGAGAACAAGTGACCTGGATGAAGACCACGAACAAAGGACATATCAACCGACAAGTCCACTAAAGGAATACAAAGTAAGATAACAGTATAATGGTAAGTTTTTCATAGCTAAAATTATTATGAAAACCTTGTAAGATGATTGACTGATACATTGATAATTTTCATATACAATGCTTTGAAAGTTATCAGCCATACCCTTAGAGCAGCTTTAGCTTAGTAAACTCAAAGTGGGTACTGAACTGTGGAGATGTTTGGTACCCAGTTCCATTCCATCTGTAAGTTTTAATAGCACCATCTTTCGGATAAGCCGCTGGTCCTGTGAGCAGTATGGTCCAAGTGCATGCTAAAATATGCAGTGCATCCTTAAAAACGAGTAGGGGATTGTCTCCAGATGCACTGCCTAATTTTAAGCCATACTAAAATTGAGTTTTGCTGACTTTATTCGGTTATTGGTCTCACACCAAAAGAAATCAAATCTATTCTTACCATTGACATTTGAAGAAGTTTACGTATTATTAACAATAGACCTCTGGAAGTTACAGCAGATCCAATTACCGACGACATCGAAAGAGACCATCTGTAAGATTTGAAGACGATCTTGAGGAGGTTAGTACCTATCTCTATCCTTGATACATAAGCTTGGTTCGCACTATGACGTAACGAGGTAAACGCAGTATGTTGACGCAACATGAGGGTTTTGCGGGTGGGGACTGACGATGTAGACTTGACAACATAATGCAACACACTTTGTGTGCGGATCGTTATTGCGTTGTTTGTATAAAGTTAAATTAATTCAACTTTATGCAATTCAAGGTCACAAATACAAGGTTACAAACGTAAGGGAACAATACATTCGCACATTTTCTAACCAAGGGATTTGTAGTTAGTGTCTCGTGTTTACATTTTGGCGATGAGTTATCTTGTCACCTTGACTATCGCCCTTGCCATGGCCAATTAAATGATGTTGCTTTTATTACTTTTATTATCATTGTCCTCGTATCACCACCACCAAGTCCTCGTCACCATCATCATCGTCATCACATTAACATGCTCGTCTTGGCCAGTCTACCCTCTCTCCCACTTCACTTGCGATACGAAATTGCTGGAAGAGCATTTCTCTACATTGCGTTGCAGCAGTTTTTTTACAAGTGGGATCCAAGCTTTAAGGCACAGGATTTGGTGAACCATATTTGAGGCATGTCGTGGCGAAATGGTTAAGTTGTCGCACAGGCCTGTATTGAGTAAATAAGCTATAAAATATGGGAGCTCAAAAAAATTGCCTAACAATCCAAATTTGTTTTTCACTATAAATCAACAGACTAATGTCTTATTATTTTAACCACGTACCAAAGTATTAGTTCTGGAAATGGTCAAGAAATTGTTTATTTAATGTTATTTTGATAGTTCATTCTATTAAACAGTGTATGCACAAATAACTTTAAAAGGCAATTACTCAAAATCATGTTTATCTTGATTCTAAGAGTACAGTACTGTACTTTCACTTTCCAATAACTTAGGCTTGAAATGTCCAATTTTAAAGATCACATACTCAGGTATCTGAAAATACCAATAACTTGCATTTAAATTTTTGCTACAACTTCGCCATTTTGCCACAACATGCCTCATTTATTCTCCTTGAAAGGTGTCATTAGGAATTCTTTACTTGTAGAGCTCACACCCCATAAATTCAAAGCGAGCATATGAAACTTATATTGAGGTGTATTAGGCTTATACACTCGTACACTAAACTTCCATTTTGTAGAGTAACTATTTTATTCCATATAGAGGGCAATATGACTAATGGTAATAAAATTCAGATAGCATTAAAGCTTTTAATTTTTCATTTTGAGATTTATGGCTTTTTCTATTTTTACACTTTTTTTTGTTTTCATATTTTCTTTCTTTAACTTCACTTTAAACACTGTATGTAGAAGCATCTCTATTCTTTATTAATGTTGTTATCCTTTACTGTATAAATGATACAGCTGTCTTGTGTGTTTTATATTGTTATTTCTCATAGTCAAGTATAATTAAGTGTACATTGTTGTATGCAGTTCATTATTGTTCATGTTCAGATTATAGTCCATACTATTTACAGATTAAGCATGTTGGGTGGTTTCTGGATTCTCAGTGGGTATCTTCTCTGTTGTGTTGTAGTACTTTTGTTACGTTCATGTTGTATGTGATCCACTCAGTTGCTCATGGTGATAAATTTGGAAGTTGTGGTGTCGGTTGGAAAGTAGGTTCAGTATCACTCACTATCGAGTGTAGGACATAAACGACCCAGGACAATAACCACCCGGACGAAAAGCACCCAAAATGGAATATACCATTGTTAAAGTAGGGTGGACAATGTTGGATGGGCCTGTTTTTATCAGCTTTACAATAGAATAGTTACACTGTGACTCGCTATCACACGCCTTTAATTCATTCAACTGTTTTGACAACATGCATGTGTGTTAACAATCATTTTAGATTTCAGTAATCACTGTTTTTAAAGTTTGCCTTTTTTAAATGATTTTAACACAACAATTAACTTCAGAGCTTTAAGGAAATTCAAATGTAAAATTTGTAGTAAAGTTTTAATTTAATAATGTTTTTTATCTTTATAGTATTTGTCTAATATTTTAGTATTCTAAATTTATTTAAATTTCTAAAAATTTTTGACCCTACTTCCTTTACAAATATTTTCAATTAAATTCTTCCCTTTAATAATAATAATAATAATAATAATAATACTAATAATTTAAATGTAACCATTAATGAATGTAGGTTAATAAGATCATACTATTTTATATTTTTGTCTGTTTTAATTGAATTGTAGTAAAACCAGTATATTTCTATAATAGTGAATATACAAATACTCCATTACATTAATAGAGTACACATAAAAGTATTTGTCTAATATTTAGTATTCTAAATTTAGTTAAATTTATATAAGAGCTTGATAAATGATAAATGTTGTGGTATATTGAAATTATATACAACATATTAAGGTACAGCACGTATATGTACTATATTTTTGGCTTATTATTTTATGGTATTTTATTATTCCGGTCGCACCTTCTTTTCAGTCACGTCGCAATATATTTGTTATGCATTTTGTCGCGTTCTAGACCTATGGATCGCTGAATGTGCAACCCAGATCTAGAACGAGTTGGCTACAAGAGTATACCATTTTTAAAACACGAAACTTACTGTAACATTAGTTACAAAAACAGAGCTGCCAAAATAATAACTAGGAGGACTAGGAGTGAGTCTAGCAGGGAAGCCTTACAGAGCTTTAACTTAGATAACCTTGAGAGGAGGCTGTATCAGAATGAGGCCATCACTATGTTTTAAATTAAAGTATTATACTGTAGTTAAAGATGTAAGTTTATTTATGATAATTCAGTTTAGTTAATGTAGTTAAGTTTCTTTCAGTAGGCCCTAATGTGATTTTTTTTTTTTTTTATAAGTCTATTTTTACCTTTTTGTTTTAATTTCTGTTTTGTTGAGTTGTACAATGCCTTTACGGCGTTGTTGAAAAACACCATTGCGGTGAACAAGTGTTTCTGTAGTTAAATAAAGTTTTTATTATTATTATTATTTAATTAACATTTTCCCATATCAAATTATTAATATGAAAATAATTAAATACCATACATTTTAATGGCTACTTCAGGCAACTTTTATGGAAATGGATTCCCACGGTTGGTACTCTTGAGTTGAAACAGACACGAGGTTTGAATTTTCTTGTTTGACTTATTTCCAGTCTTGATACATATTCTGATGTTTATAAAATACACACATAAATGGAAATATAGTTTTAATATAATGTACGGTAATTGCAATTTCAGGCTTCTTTCTAACAAGCAGGAATTCAATTCATTACTTCAAGTAGTACCTGCCTGGAAACTATTTAAAAAAAAATCCAAAAGAAATTTTTCTACCAACTAGTTCCCACGGTACTCTTGTGGGTAAGCAGACATCTTTGTACGGCACTTTCAGGAATGTGGGCGCATTACTGCCATGACAGAATAATGCTAAAAATAGACCACTAGCTATTTTTAGGTGCAAGCATGTGCGATGGCATTGAAGGTGTCATGTGTTCACCTTTAAACTGTGACTTATACATGTCACCATTGTTTTCTCTGCTACTGATATCATGTTTATGAAAAGTACCTGCCTGGAAACTTAAAAAAAATCAGAAAGAAACTTCCACAAACTAGTTCCCACAGTACTCTTGTGGGTAAGCAGACATCTTTGTACATACAATGCCGAGGGCTTCCTTATTGATGTGGGAGTAGTTTTTCTCTGCAGCTGTTAAGGTTTGATGCATATGCAACCGGTTGTTCTACACCATCAACATCATGAGACAAAACCGTACCCACTCCATAATGGTGATGCATTAGTAGCCAGTTTAACTGGTAATTCTGGATCATAGTGTGTAAGAACATTATCCACAGTTACAAGTTGTTGTACCCATGTTAAATGCTGCATTACGTTCCTTCGTCCACATCCACTTTGTAATCTTTTCTAGCAGCATGTTCGAGGGTCTAGCTAAGTCTGGTAGAAATCTAGGTAGTAATTGCAGTATGTATAAGTCTTGAATAAAGTGGGTTGGCTCGATCATCAGTTGAGAAGCGCTAATTCGCAAATCTCTTATACACATCTAGATGTGTATAAGAGACAGTTCTTGAGCATATAGCTACGTCCTCTTCGGGTTTATTCTTCCTTGCAGTAACCGAAAAAATGTTGGTCCAGTCGAACTTTGACAACCACTCGCGCCCAAACAATGGAGGTCCACTACTATCCACTACAAACAATTTCCCTTGATGACCAATTTAAGACCAAATTCAACTCTCATTAACAAATATTAACAGAGTTACTGAGTTTCCCTTATTTTTGAAAAAAACTACCAAAACATACAGTATGTTTTTAAAGTAAAATTAAAGATATTTTTATTGATAAAGTATACAAATTCAAAATATATATACAGTTATATATATATTTGTGGTGGCCTTGAAAATAAGAATATTAAAATCATGTTTTTTGCCCTAAAAACGGGGTTTTTTGGTAATAAATATTTTCCTGCTTATTTTTACAGAAAATGTTCCATTAAAGCAAATATAAATACATGTATTCTGAGTATTTTGAGACCAAATTCAACTTCCCGTAATAAATACTAACAGATTTACAGAGTTTTTCCTGATTTTTTCAAAAAGTTTACCAAACTAGATATTTTAAAAGTAAAATTAAGTATATTTGTATTGATAAAATATAAAAAATTATTATATATTTATATATTTGAGATTTACTAATGTCACTTTAACTCATTTGCCAGTATTGAGTGAATTCAAACATTCGATGCCCTAGAAAATGAGAAAATTATTAAAATCATGTTTTTTGCTCTAAAAACAGGATTTTTTGGTAATAAATATTTTCCTGGTTATTTTTGAAGAAAATGTTTCACTAAAGCAAATAGAAATGTATGTATTCCGGAGTAATTTGAGTCCAAATTTAACATAATCTGGTAAATATACTAACAGAGTTACGGATTCCTCCTGGTTTTGTGGAAATTTTACCAAAACCGGCTTTTTAAAGTTAAATCAATTATTTTTTTATGCAGAAACTATTGGAATTTTTTAAAAATATTTGTTTGTGATTTATTATTGTCACTTTAGCCATCATTTGCCATCTTTGAATATGTGGAAACAATCAATGGCTTTGAAAAGAAGGAAATTATGAAAAACGTTTTTTGGTAATTTTTTCCCTGGTACTTTCTGGGAAAAATGTTTCATTACAGCGAATAGAAACATGATCCTTCCGAACATTTTGGCACCAAAATTAACTCTCTATCACCAATAGTAAATGAAATACAGAGGGTTAGTATTTTTTCCCAAAAATGGATGCTTTTGTATAAAAGCAGCCATTTTGGACCCGGGGACCAAATTTTACAATTGCTACATGGCCAAAATGGATGACCAAAGTTTCAGGAGCATGAAAAAACAGTGTCTATATAAATTGCAGAGTATGTACACGTAAACCATATCTAGCTGCTGCACTAATACTAATTCCTTAAATCGACCATCAATTGCCTTATGACCACTTTTGTTGCACCAGTAACACGGAGGTACTGTAGTTTGCTGTGGAATTTATTCACACTTTGGCTTTCACTCTTAAATTGTTGCTGTAATTGAAAAGCATCTTTGGTTGCTGTTTTCATAGCAACAACCAATGACAGTGCTTTCATTAACTTAATCTTCGCTTCTAAAAACAATTGTATGCTTCCTGACCGAATACCACAAAATGATCCCTTATTGCATCATTGAGCTGATCCCCAAAATCACAATGTTATCAAAGATGCCTTAACTTGGCGAGGTATGATTGAATGCTTTCTGCCTCGTGTTGTTCACGCTTGTGAAACCTGAACCTCTCCGCTATTACTAACGGCTTGGGACTAAGATGTTTTTCCAAACAGTCCACTAAATCCTGAACTGCTTGTCTACTGGCATATCTGGAGCTACCAGATTGTTTTTTCAAACCTTAAAGCTTAGGCCCAATTAAACTAAGAAGCGTCGGTACACGTTTATCGTTGCTCAGGTTGTTCGCCGTGAAGTAAGCTTCTAGCCTCTCTACATACGACGCCCAGTCTTCAACCTTGCTCTCGTACGATTCTAGCCATCGGATAATCATGCTCATTTTGCAATATTGTGTTTATAACTTTAGTCTATGTATGTCTACTCACAGTTTGACTTGTATTTACCATTATCCTTGTCGCCAATTGTGGTATATTGGCCTATTTATTGAAACTACCCCACAAGACTCGTACGCTAAGCTTCCATTTTGTAGGTTAACTATTTTATTCCATATAGAGGGCAGTATGACTAATACTGTATTCGTGTATATTGTATACTACAATATTATACTAAAAAATAACTTTTTTGCCTCCTTTTGTCTTGCCCACAGATTCATGAGATTCATCAGGCTGTTAGAGATTTAAGCTCTGACCAGCTCCGCCTTGGACGGGATTTAAACCAGGAAGTTCAGAGACGTTTGCAGAATGAAAGTGATAACAGAAGAAGTCTTCAAAACCTAGCTAGCAGTCTTAAGCAGTCTCAAAGGGAAGAAACAGTAGGTGTCATAATAATAGTAATAATTTTTTCCAAAAATAAACAAATAATGGCATATTACTGTATTTCCAGACTATACTCCCCATCTATATACTTTAACACTTTTAATTAATTAATTTTTATGTGTAATGTTCCATTCAAGTATGAGCCCACCCTGTTTAGAGGTTTGAAATTCTTTCTGAAGTTATTGTATGATTCAGATAAAAATTCTAAAAATGATGAACAATATATAAAATAGTTTTCCATCAAAATGCTTGCTAGGTGTAGCCATGGCTTGCCCAGGATTCTTTGTGAGGCCTAGTCTCTAGGCTTGATGTATCTAGTTTTTTTCTACTGTGTTACTTATACCATGCGTAAGGCCACTATTGTTTAGTTCCTATGCATGACATGCAATAGGGACTCCTGCAATCACATTTTGCTTGTGTGTTTACGTATGTGTGTGTGTGTGTGTGTGTAGACATTTAGAGTGAAATTGCGTATGCGTCAGAAAAAGTTTTCCGATATTTTGTTTTTACCTCGCGACGTGAAGTTCCTCAGTGGTGGTTCAGTCACCTTCTTCCGGGTTTTTGCTTTTGATTAGTGCCCCATTGCTTGCTAAGATTAAAAATAATTAGAGCCCGCCCAGAATTACCTAATATGAGGCATGTTGTGGCGAAATGGTTATGTTGTCGCACAGTCCCATTTTGAGTAAATTAGCTATAAAATATGGGAGCTAAAAAATTTGCCTAAAAATCCAAATTTGTTTTTCACTCAACAACAACTCAACAGTTTAATGTCTTATTAATCATGTCCCAAAGTATTAGTTCTGGAAGTGGTTAACAAATTGTTTATTTAACGTTATTTTTTATAGTTCATTCTTTTAAACAATGTATGCTCAAATAACTTTGAAAGGCAATTACTCAAAATCATGTTTATCTTGAGTCTAAGAGTACTGTACTTTCACTTTCCAATAACTTAGGCTTGAAATGTCCAATTTGAATGAGTGACCTCTCATTTTAAAGATCACATATCTAAAAATACCAATAACTTGAATTTAAATTGTGGCTACAACTTAGCCATTTTGCCACAACATGCCTCATATGGTAAAAACACTTCAAGTTTGCAATCCACTCAGTTTCTTTCTGAAACCCGACACAAGTCGAAGCCCAGTTTTAGATTTCCGACATTTTTTTTTTATCTCGCGATGTGACGATCTTCACTGGTTGAGTTTTAGCTCGCGCTATTTTGCAATAGCCAAAACCTGACATAACACGAAGCCTACAGTACCGCCAGAAACTATTGTTGCAATTATTCCTGCGCGCAGGCTTCGTATCTACATCGTAGGCTGATATAAACAATCTAAACAAGGCTACGAAGCGAACCTACGAAGCAAAAGTGTGTTGTTTATTTGTATGTGCAGAAAGACTGCTGTAGCTTACTGGAATAAACAATGTATTGCTGGGTCATTTGTGAATGACAATGCATGAGTTTCAGTAAGAAAAATGTGTACCTGATTAGATCAGAGTCTCCCTTTCCACTCACTGTCGACGACAGGAACTTGTTTGTACTCCAGTATTTAATATTTTCTTAATTAATTAGCCTAGGGCCTAGCCTATTTTTTTTATTTACAATTAGTTTACCTCTTTTAACTGTCAAAAAATGATGTCCTCAATAACAATACACACATGTTAAAAGATTGTTCATCAAACAATATTTTGTAGTCTTGATTTAGTAAGATAAATAATAAATATAAAAGAGAGTTAACGTCCGTTTATTGTAAATTTACCGAATGTCGCATGGAAAACCCAATGTTTATCAATAAATGCTGACAAGTCATCATTCAGCCACTTGTTTAAAAAATGTTCAAGGATGCGGATAAACAACGGCGTAAGCAAGATCGGTCTAATCTGGTCGAGTCCTACAGTGCCCTTTTGTTTTGGTATCGGTATAACTGTAGCTTGTTTCCAGGCTTTGGGTACCATTCCCTCATTCAGCGAGGTGTTAAATATATGTGTGAGGTGTTCTGCTATAATGGCTGGAGGAATGTCTCCAGGCGGAACGGACTTGCTACACTGTCTGGGCATTCAGACTGTGTTCTTGGCGCATGTTCTCGGCACATAATGTTCTCGGCACACGTCATTTTTTGTAGTCTGAACGCATGCTAATGCAATTTATGTCGAGCACAGAATGTTCTAGCTAGAACCCAGTTGAACCACGTTCTCGGAACAAAATGTTTTCGAACTACAACTCTGGAATGAAGTCTGAACGTGTGCCGAGCATAAAATGTTATAACTGGGCGGGCTTCAGTGACGTGACCTGACCTGCTTTGACATTCTTCCAAGGCGCAATGTACACATGTTAGGGCAAATAGAAAAAATTATTAGATTATCAATCCCACCAGCGTCAAAAATTCAGGAAATATTGATCCGGGAATAATTTTTTTTTTTTTTTTGCAGCATCAATTATTTCAACAGCATAAAAATAACAATGCAATTTTGTGAATTTTCTTTAAAAAATTATAAAATGAAACCAGTTTTTGTACAATATTTACTATTACAGACCAAATATAAACAGTCCCCTCCCTCATCGATAAAAACAAAGGTGAAATAGGCCTAATCTATTGTTCCAATTCTAAAAAAAACCGCCCTTCATCATTTTTTTAGATCATAAGAGTGATAATCTAATAATATTTTCTATGTGCTCTTATAATACAGCAGTACTACTGTTCTCTTGATTAACTTATGCTGTAGGCTTAAATTTTTTGGAACAAAACAAAATGCTGTAAACATGTTTTGACAGAGGAAGCATATGGAGTGCAATCATCGAAATGAATTGCGTAGTTGAAGTTTGGGAAGAAGGGAGATAAGCACAAAATACCAAAGGATCTGGGAATAAGCAACTCTTCCAAAAGGTATCCAACAATCTTGAGATTTCCACGAAGACCCTGGGATCGTATAAGAGAATTTAATAAAATGGAAATAAAGTTAGGCCTACAGTGACTGTGAGCTCCTCTCAAAATGTTACACATGCATAAATGCCAAGAACATTTTTTTATAATCTGAATGATCGTATTTCAAGAACTTTTTCGTTCGGTCTGGTATGTGAACATGTGCCGAGAACATAATGTTACGATAACATTTTATGCCAAGTACATAATCTGAATGCTCCCTGTATTTTCAAAAGTTGTTGGCAAACTTCAAATGATTGTACTTGTGGCGGTGGAGCCTCAGCTGGGAGGAATGACGGCAATTCATCTAGTTTAAGAGGTTCCAATTCCTGACAAATAGTTGCAAGGTGCTCGTTAATTTTAATTAATTAATTTTAGATGATGCTTCCGATGTTGTAAGAGAGGTAGGACTATCAATTCTGGGTTTGCACTTACTTTTCCCACATATCTGTTTCACTTTATTATACCAATTGCGCGGGTTAGTAACCTCAAGCTCTTTTACTTTATAGCGATAGTACCTCTCTTTAGCTTTCTTTATTTTCCAGTTTACTTTATTTCTAAGAATTCTGAACACTTCAATTCCATTGTTATTAAAAGTTTTTTGTTTATCTTTAATTAGTTTCTATATACGGCGCAATCCAAGGTCTATCGGTAGAGTATACGTGCAATGTTTGGCAGGAAAATGCTTTTTGTATGCAGTAGCAATGATATTATTAAATGATTCCAGTTTTGCTGTTTGTACCGATTGAATTGTACACAGAAGACCAATCCTGGGTAGTTATCCATCTGCCAAAACTCCTCAAAGACGAATCTGTGAGGGGTTGGAATTCTTTGATTACTGCTTTTCCAAAAGGTCTAGTTGGGCTCAACGGTTTCCATATGACGATGTTATGGTCGCTTTTCCAGAGTGGTGCTTGGATTTCTGGCTGTGAATAATAGTCTTTGAGGTCTGTTAGTATTTGCCACAAGGTTTATCTTTAACACACTTAACTGTGTTCTGATTGGCGCACAGGCTGCCCGCTGCTGGATTTGGGGTTAACAACATGAACTTGCAATTCGCCAAGTTTTATTTTACAGCAGTTCGGAAACGTCAAAGGAATTGGCATTAACCATTATTTAATATTACCTTTTATCTGGGCTCGATAAGCCGGGCTATAAAGCGTGAATACTTGCTGTGATTTCAGTAAAGTGTTTGATCGCATTAGTCACCCGGTTTTTATAAAGAAGATGTTATCCATTGATGTCAGGAAAAATATCATCTTGTGGTTCTGTAACTTCTTGACTAACAGAGAACAACGAGTATTGTATAAAGGAGTAACATCCTGCTGGATCCCCATCACTTGTGGTGTCCCACAGGGGACTAAATCTGGTCTTAGCCTTTTCCAAGTGATGATCAACGACTCGGCACTTGATTGCCCTACCAAGTAGAAATTTGTAGAGGATCTTACTCTCGCTGAAATTTCGAAGAACAATAATATGGACAATATCAGAACTTATTTCAGTAACTTAGATGAATGGTGCCAAATTAATAAAATGTGCCTTAATGCAAAGAAGTGTAAATCAATGAAAATTAATTTCTGTAAGACCTCTGGATTCTATGATGAGCTTGATGATAATGGAGTCCCAGTGGAATCAGTTAGGCAAATGAAACTTTTAGGTGTGAAACAATTCAGGAAAATTTAAAATGTGATGTCCATATCAATGAAACTGTTAGTAAGGCGAATAAAACCTTACATATAGTGTCAATTTAAAAAAAATTTGGAGCACCTGAATCTCAAATAATTAAAATTTATAAATCATTTATACGTCCTATCATCGAATACGCATGTCCAACGTGGCACTCCTCCCTTACTTCCGGACTAAGTTGCGATCTGGAAGCTGTCCAGAAAAGAGTCTTAAGAATTGTTCTGGGGCGGCAGTACTTCTCTTATACTGCTGCCCTTGAGCAGTTTTCTCTGGAGAGACTCTGTGATCACTGATTACATCTCGTCCGGAAGTTTGGGGGGGGGGACAGTCCAGGGAAATATGGATGATATCCTTTCAAAAACCCGTTTAGAAGCAACTAATAAAAAACAAGAAACGCTAACAAACTATCACAGTATAAGTGTTGTATGGAAAGATTTAAAAAATCAACATTACCCTTTTTAGTAAATAATGACTTGGTGTGATCAAATCACTTATGATATTGTGAACTTCGCTTATTTTTTTCTCGGAACTTGTAAAAATAATTATGTTAATACCGCAATATAGCTCCTTTTTCTTAATTAAAATTAATAAATGTCAAAAACCCTTAATGATTTTGTGACCATTGTGTATGTGGATATATTTTATGTATTTTTATATGTGCTTTTTTAATGATTGATTTTATAAATATTGTAATTTGACTCAATTCAGTTTTGTACTGCAATGTCAATTTTTTTAAATAAAAACCAGAATGAATGAATGAATAAAATGTTAATAAGCTCTGGGTGACAGTGAGTAAAAAAAATATAAGGAAATGCGATCCAGCATGACTCTATAGCCTTAATTAGGCAAGGTAGTGATTTCTATAATTCCATTAGTATTGGACTGCTTTGCAAGTTCTGCTCATTACGGTAAACAAACACAACTTTTAATGTAGAACCCTTAATAATTTGTACTTATTTGATATTATTTAAAAGGAAGAAAATGCCTACTGCCAGAACAATAACATTAGATCAAAATTCTCCCAATTGGAAGTTTACCAAGGTATAATTACTGTCTGCTCTCCTCCTTAGGGGAAAATCTAGGTCGTAAATGACATCGAAATTAGAACTCACTGTTATGTTCTAGGTAGCTAACCATGGTTTTAAAACATGATCAAACTAAGGTAGGAAATAATGAACAATAAACTTGTAACATTGTTTATTAGTAAGTCGCAAAATTGCTCATGTGTTGAAAGGGGGTTGAAAGCTGGTAAACTATAGTTCAATATTGTTTACGCATTGTTTATCGGCCCGACGATCCAGCCTACGATCATTGCAAAGCTAATTAAAATAACAATGACCTTCATAGGGGTTCGTAGCTACGTTCAAAACGGTACCTACGAGCAGGTTACGAGTGGTCACGCTCAGATATGAAGCGATAATTCACGGCAGTACTGTAGGTGTGTATAATAGCACCTCCTGCCAAGGGCGGCGGGGAGATAGCGAAGCATTAATTTAGGTTATACCTGATGTGTAAGTATAGTATTCATTTTCCCAATATTCAAATGCAAAGAATTAACTTTTCAAGGTAAACCGCCACAACACAAAATCCACCCAACCTCATATTGCCTGGAAATAAAACATGCATCATGCATAGGAACGTTGACGCCTGCAGGGTTCTGGTTTATCCATGAAATTTAATAATTTTGAATTTTGTTCTCCATTTATTATCTTGTAATTACCATTATGAATTAATTTAAAATTTTCTTTTTGTATAAATGGTTTTTTTTAATTTTTTATTTAGTCATCCGATCGAGTGGAGAAACGATTACAAGATATCCAAGATGAATTGAGGCAAGAGAGGTTAAGAAAGGAACATAAGGAAAGGCCTAGAAGCAGGGGGCTTGGGGATGCCATGTCTCTGGAGCTGAGGGAGGTATGTTAGGCTTGTAGACTCCCAACCTTTAGATCATGGTTTTGAGTTTCGCTGCACATTTTGTTTTTGTCCTTGTGCAAGACACTTTAATCACATTGTCTCCACTCAGGAGTTATTTAAGTGGGTATCTCGTAGGATCATAGAGATCTTATAGTGAACTATATTTACTAGTGTTGAATAAATTTATCTGGTTCCAAGTTAAATTTATTAGAATTATTAGTTTTATGTTGAACCAAAAAACGCACAATAAATTACCTGTAACGTTTCGTTGGCAGACTGCCAACTTCTTCAGACTGAAGCCTGTGTTATAATGGTCTGGTTTGGTCCAGGTTGCACCGGATTGCGCCACCAACCGTCCTTAACGGTGGTTCCCCCTCCTGCTTGTACTTTCTCTAGCAAACCATCGTATATGTGCAGCAAGTCATATCCTCCGATGTCTCTGTTTATGTTGTGGTCCCTTTTTCTGATGCAAATTGCCTCTTTTATTTTCCTTCTATCAATGTTTGATTCTTTTGCAATGACTGTGGCATTCCAATTCGGAACATGATTATTCTCTACTGGCTGATCAGTGATGGCAGATTTGTGATGATAATGTGATGAAAAAGATCTTAAAGCCAGTTTTTTTACCCCCTGATTGTGTGTTAATACGTCTTTCTTGTGTTCACCAATCCTCACAATGAGCGATCTCCCAGTCAGCGATCTCCAAGTCTCTACTACATAGACTTTTTCTCAGTTGAGACAGTTAACCTGATAAACAACCCCGCACATATCGTCATTTTTGATCTTGTCCTTTGGGTGGACTAGGTGCAACCCGGACCAAACCAGACCATTATAGCACAGGCTTCAGACTGAAGAAGTTTGCAGTCTGCCAATGAAACGTTTCAGGTAATTTATTGTACGTTTTTTTGGTTGAACATAAAAGTACTAATTCTAACATATTTACTATATTATCTCAATGGTAGGATCCAGTACCTGCTCTGATCAAGTCAAGCTTTAAACTTTCAATTTGACTGATTTTACTAGTTCACATAATGGACCTTTCCGGAGTGTTAATCAAACTTGACAACTTACCAATTAAAACAGGGCCAGGAAAAGGCGCACATGTTTGCGTATGTTTTTACAGTCGTTTTGTGGGTCCTTAGCAACAATATCCAAGGGGCGGAGCTTGGCGGAAAGATTCATTTAATCTATTATAATCCATGAATTTATTACTAGATAATATATGGGAACAATGTTATTTACCATCTATTACAAAATAATTTTTGTATAATTTTCAGTTGTAAACTGTAACTATACTTAGATATATAAAGTTTAAGCAATTCAAATGTTGAATTTTAGTTTTTAAGAGCTCCAAACAGAAAGTATATCATTAACATAAATATATTTATTGATGATAAGTTGTAGGCAAGATGTGATTTGGTGACAGGTGGTCATATGTTCAATCCTAATGTTGGTTTTAAAAAACAAATACTAGATAGTATAATGACTCAGTGTAAGTGTCCATTATTTTAAAAAAAATTCTGTTCATAACACAATTCTCAAGCACATCATGCAAGTTAGTACTCAAAGTAGGCATTTTTGTTTGTGTTAATTTTAACCTATATTTCTAGGCTATTCACACCCAACGATCAATAAGAAAAGAAGATGACAATGAGGCTAGTAAACGCCTACTGCAGACTGAGAGCCAACGGCAAAAGCTAGGCCAGGAGTTGGATGAAACGAAACAGAAACTGAACCAAACCCACGGGGTTAACACTGCCCTGAAGTCTCAGATTGACAGCCTGCAATCACAGCTAGATAAGGCTGATAAGGAACGGGGTCATTTGAGTACTAAACTTCGCTCATTCATGGAAGCAGCTGAAGAAGAGAGTCAACGCTCAATGAGAAGCCGAAGAAATATAGGTAACGAAATATATAAAAATGAAAAATTGAGATTTAATATTAATAATGATATCTTAAGTAGATTGTAGCTGCACAAGTGGTCACAGATGAAGATAGTTTGATGGGCAAGAAGTGGTAAAATGAATTTTGTCTAAATAGTGCTGTCTTATAATTTCAGTTTTGAAAATGACAAGAATTAATTATGATAACAGCTTTCAATTACATACCCCTAAATCCAAACAGCATTCATATACTTGCTTTATAAACGTAAATTAGTAAATTAGGATTTGGAATAGCATTTCAGTGGTAAGGCTTCCTGATGATGACATAATTAATGTCAAAATAATTATGGCGTGCATTTCGATACTTGGAGTATGTATTATACTATCGTAGCTATGGCAAGACTTACCCCGGCATTCTTAAAATGAACTTAAGTCGTAGTTCGAGCTAAAACTTAAAAATTACATCATTTCATATTCTTAAAACAAAATTTTGACTAGTGCTACGACTAAATCAGGTGAACCTTGACTAAGAATATACCTCCACAGGCCAATTTTTTTAGTCAGATGTCATGAATTCCTACTTGACATATTTCCGAGCGGTATAGAAATTACTAGGAATCCCTCTTTGACATATAAAATATAAACACAGCTCACAATGTTGTAAAACAACTTTCAAATAAACTTTTCTTCTGTATAAACTCCAATAAGAATCCGGTCTCAAAACAATACAATAACATTCACATAAACATGTGTTTCAAAAAGAGCACCAGAAAGACAAAACTGTCAGCTTATATACCCTAGCTGCGCTATTCCAGAGCATTCAAGATCATTCTATATTGCCTAAGTTCCTCATTGGTCACCTTACATTATAATTAACCAATTATGCTTATTTGCCTTTATAGTACCAAAGATTCTAGAAGCTTCCATATATTACTCTTGGATTCTACATGGTGTCATGTGCTCTAAAATTACCAATGTGGTTTACACTGTTTATTTGATCAATTAAATGTTATTCTAGAATGTTCTATGTATTAAATATGTTAAAGTAAGGCAAGGAATGGTAATTTATTACACAGCCTAGGGTCAGAATAAATCACCGACTTGAAATATTTACCCCACTAAAAGCATGCTTTTTGTAACTCACGATAAGTGAAACAAATAAAAAAGATTGTATACATATGTCTGATTTATTTATTTTCGATGTGTTGAACAAAAGAGACATCAAGTTCTTTTAATATTAATATATCTAAAGTACTCGACAACATCAGTAATAAAAATAAAGTTGCATATCTGCGGGGATTTTAATATTGACCTTCTGTAAGTCTCATAATAAAACTTCTGAATTCTTAGTTCAATGTTTGAATCAAATTTTTGTGCACTTTCTGATAGACCTTTCAGGATTACAACCAAGACAGCAACCTTGATTCATAATATATTTTGTAATAATATTTGTGACAAAATTTCTCCTGGGATAATTTACTCTGACATCTCTAATCATTTTTAAAACCTTCAGAAAGTGCTCAAGCTCAATAAATTATCTTTAAATGTTTCTAAAGCCGGACGCTCACTGCGTCATACGACGGTCGTATGACCGTCGCATGACGAATCCAACTCTGCTCCCTGTGAGGGCTAGAGTATGCGACGCGCTCTGTTGGTCGGTGGCAGTCTGAACAGATCATTGTTAGACCAAGTCTTATCTTATTTAATTACAAGTGTAAAAAAATGATTGTATCTTTATTAATAACAATAATGTTCCTTAAGTTAGTGAAACCAAGTTCCTTTGTATCACAATAGATGCAAAACTGTCTTGGAAACCCCACTTGAGTAGAATTAGCAATATTATTTCACTAAATATTGGCATGAGAAATAAACTAATACATTCGCTTCCAAGTAACATACTTTTAACTTTACAATACTTTAGTTTTGCCATACCTTTCATCATTGTAATTTAATTCGGGGTGTGACACTTCTAAATTTGAAATACTGTATTATGTCCTTGAACAAAGTACTGAATCAACAAAAAGCGACCACCTTTTCAAACTGCGAAAAAAAGCTCTAAGGATTTGCGAAGGAGCATCCTTTAAATCACACACTAAATCTTAATTTCACAAGTTCAGTGTTTTAAACATTTATGATATAAAAAGTTTCAAACCGCTTTGTTCATATATCGTATTGATAATAATATTATTTCTCCTCTTATTTGCATCCCATTTATAAAGACATCTGACCAGCATGGCTACAATACGAGGGGTGCTAACAACTTTTTAATTGAATCTTATACATCTAATCTTAGACGTCTTTTAGTTTTATATACAGGTTCCAATCTGTGGAATTCACTCTTGGCTAGTCAGATTCAGATTTGATTTATTTCGTCATCTCATACCGTTTGTACAACATGATGTTTGTTTTCTTGGCAAAAACACATAATACAAAACACAAAGAATATGCTTAATAAATATTTAAATATGTTAACTATGAAAATGAAAGGCCTATCTCTGGAACTAATTATTGTTGTATATACTGTTTACTTTTTTTTAAATTGGGGAGGGGTCAAACTTCGTTGAACTTAATAGACCTCCATCCAACGCAATTTTTTTTTCTTATTATGACATTATATAATTATGAATATTATTTATATAAATGTTACCGTATTTTGTGTATGGTAAAAGCCTAATAAAGAAAAGAAAAGAAAAGTTTCCACAAGGTGTAATGAACATGTTTTGCTAGCCACATGCCACAGTTTCTGATTTACACAAAATCCCCTCGCGTTGTGGTCATGTAGCTTTACCGTAACAACAACAAAGATGCCCCCACCACCCTAGCTCAGGCTAAACTATAATAGTTCTCCAAGGAAAGCAAATTTTCAGTGACTGTTCAAAATCTCTATCATTTGTATGTTAACTACTAATATAGATATTATTATAGAAAATTAATTAAAGCCTTGTCTGCACTATCAAATTTCATCAAAAAAGCGTCACATAAATTGTGATGGAACGTAAGAGTTGAACACTTTTAACATTTTTTTGATACAATTTGATAACAATGTATGTGATATGACGTCATCGTACTTATATATGGGCGCATCACATAAAATTTGATAGTGTAGACAAAGCTTTAGTGAATGATGGTCTATTATGAATTATGAAGAAATATGTTATAGAACAGCAGGCGGCAGCTTAATATTCATCTGCGTTACCAGGGGCAGATTGCTCCAAGCGGTCTTTAGACGGTCTTAACGCTTAGCCAGCTTTGATCGTGACGTCACTACTGGTCTATTATTATAGAACATTGCTATAGTGCGGTCTAACCAATTACCCATCTTAAACTTTAAAGCCTACTCGGAGAGGGCTTAAAACGGTCTAAAATCAGTTTCATCATGGCGTACTAGACCTAGATCGTCAAAGACTAAGAATCGAACGACAATCCGCAAACTTCTCACCGTCTGTAAAAAACCGCATAACATTTATTTCTGTTCATTTTGATGAATATGCATGTTTAGTAAAACTGTCTATTAGTGATAAAGCCGGCTTTATTCAAGGAGTTAAGACTACCAGTTCAGACAGTTTTATAAAAATCTGCCCCAGATCTCTAAAATTTGTCTGCTTTTAAAATGAGCTCTTTTCATTGGTTAGTTTGGTGACAGTCGTCTTCTGCTGAAGGAAAGGTTGATTTAGTTGTTATTAGAATTTTGACTGCGTTGTTTATGAATACAAATTTAAGTTGAAGTTGCAACTAGGACTAATTGAAGTTCGAAGTTCGACTGAAGTTCGTATTAAGAATATGGGAATAAGCCTTGCCATGAGAGTTAGGGATAATGTCCCATGAAAATCTACCTAAGTTTGACTTAGATTTCATTGTTTTAAGAAATAATAACATTTATATTAATGACATTGATTGATAATTGACATTAGCTTTTTTTTTCATTTATTCATTGCAATTTAATCTCAGTATGTTTTATCTATATATATATACTTCCATTGATTTTCCCATCCATCCATTTTTCTTTTTATCTGTTCATCCAGTCATCCAGAATTTTTTGCCAAACAATACCTCAGTCCACCTCTTTATGTCTTCCTACAGGTGAAGAAGTTGGTAAGGAAAGCTATGATCGACTAAGAATGGAGAAAGAAATTGATAAACTGCGATTAGAATTGGCGCAAACCAGTGGGGCAAAGGACTCTGAAGAATCAAGGCGCGAGCTGAAAAAGACACAACGTCAACGAGATCAACTTGCAGATAATTTAGAGGTAAACCATAAGGTGGTTTGCAGTCATTGCATTATAATCCTAAGGCAAGATTTTTATACCTTGTTGAGCAACATTTATTTTTGAAATATCATCAAGGAAGGGCAGAAAAACATATAAAGATAAAGATTTTGTTTCCTCAATTTTTCACAAATTTCTCTCTTTTAGACATTCAGCCGAGAATTGGATGCAAAAGAAAAACACCAGAAAAAAATCCTAGCACAATTAAATGATGTTTCAGAACGTTACAACGACAGTGAACGCCAACGGATGGTTGTCCTCACTCAGTTTGAAGAGCTGCAGAGCCGGCTACGTGAAGTCATGCGCGAAAGAGACGCAAACAATGAGAAGATAAAAGAGTCTGAAAGATTATTGGAGCAATCGGAAAAAAGAAGAGAGGACATTAAAACCCATGCCCAAGAGGCCATCAGACAGTGAGTACTTGGTTAATATCACTTATTAGTCTGTATCAGCATTAAATTACAAGGACGCCTAGGACTACTCCCCAGGGAGTGGAGGAGGTAGCATTTTATGCCCGGTTTGCTAAATTATTTATCCAATGATTCGAAGAGGCTCTGATACAGCTACAGAATATTTATAATATAAAAATTAGTGAAAGGACCAAATTATTTTTTATTTATTTATTATTATTGACATCGTTATATAAAGGTGAATATTATTTAATGATTTTAAAATTTAAGTGAATGTAATTGAATATGGTGAAATTAAGAAACTACTCTAAATTCAATCATCAAGATTTTTAGGATTGGTTATTTAAAAAAACGAAATAATTTGTCATTCAATTAAATATTGATGGAAAAATACATTTTTTACATGATTTAAAAAATATAAATTGAAAGATATATAGAAGCTAATAACTTAAGTCTAGAAAGTAAGCAATTCAAATATTTTTTTTAACTATAGCTCAGCTCAGACATTATATCTTTAATAGTAATAGAGCCCCAGAGCCGTAGATAGAGTTTGGCCAACTTGGCGCATGGCGCCATTTTGTTACCAAACAGTGTGTGCGCGTATAGCTTTATAACACTTTATAAATAACACTGATACTGCATAAACTTTCTTTCATTATTTTGTTCATGAGGACAATTCAATTATGGGATTTTAAAATATCATTGTAAATATCATATATAATCATATTTACCTAACTTTAAAGTTAATTTTTTTGTTTTGGTTTAATATTAGTTTAAGTCTCATTAGTTTGTTTTTGAATTTTTGCTTTTTTTAAATCGGAAATTTTAATGTTTGTGCATATTAAATAATATCAACTTTTTTAAATAATAATTGTAACTAATTAAAATAATAATAATATTGATTATTTTAATTGATCTTAATAATGATAATGATTTATTGTAAATTTAATTCAGGTTTTCTATTTTGTAAATTGAATCCCCAATTCAGCCTCAGGCTGCTAAAGATTTGATATTGTAGTTGTTTTGTTTTGAATTTATGAATAAAGATACCGAGATATAATTAATCAACGCACTGTACTATTTTGAGAAGATAAAGTGAGGACGATTCTTTATTTTTCGTTACGATTATCTTTTTGTTTTGAAAGTCTATCATCTAGGCCTATGCCTAGTCACTAGCTGGCCTCTATCTAGCATAGAGAGGCCTAGTCTAGCCACTAGTGAAAGGAATTTTTGTACAATATGCCTATGCCTAATCACAATCAAGAAGCTAGGCCTATGTAAGTAAAATAGCAGCATTCTCCACACTTCTGTTCATTATTAGTAAGTTATTATCATTAGTACTGTATTATTATTATTAATTATTATTCATTGAATTTTTGATTTGTAATCGTAAAACATTTTAAACATTTTGATTTAGTGTATGTATTAAAACAATCTATATACATTTACAGTCATGTTCGCCTAAGTCAAATCTAATGGGACTGCCATAAAAAGTTCGAGTTATACAGATTTCGACTTGCACATTTTCGAAAAAAGAATATTAACATAGAACAATACTATGTGTACTCAATGCCCACAAAATCGAATTTCACGCAAAACCGAACATTTTCTTAAGTCCCAAACTCATTTCTATTCTTCTTTTAATAAAATAATTATGAAGTGAAATTTACGCATTCCAAATTTTTTAATAAGTGTATATTCTTGCTTTTAATCCTTAAAAACCATTTGGAATCAACATGCAATAAAGAGGGAACTCAACAAAGCAAGTTTACACTGGTTACTCTTTTCAGTAGACGTCTAATTCAAATTCGTTAGATTCGTCGGTGTAAATTTCAAATGCACCTCATTCATTCTTCAAACTCAAGACGCTTTTCAAAACATGTTGCTAATTTAATTACGGAGTAAATTTGTAGAGAATAAAATATAATTTGTTAGGTTTATTTAGATTTGACTCTAAAATATACCATGAGGGTTTCTTATTTGTTTTTTTTTTGTTTTGTTTTATAAATTTAAATTTGTTTAATTAAAACATTCTTGATTACACCGAGCTTGTTACTGTCACGATCTGGCGTCATCACAGCCAAAGCACATGTCTAGTCTGCAAAGCACCTCACGAAAATGGACCAATTGGCGGGCAGGAAGAGTTTTTGGGGGCGCGACCTGTTCTGTTTACAACTAGACTGCCGACCAGCAAGTGGCATTTCCCAACGAAGAATGTGTGCTTGTAAAAACATAATCAGACCTAAAGAAATGCATACAAAAACAATATAAAAGTCGCATCGGTTTTATTGGTAATAATTAAATTTGCTGAGCAGTACAGCAAAACAACAGGTACTGTATGTATTATTAAATAACGTGTCAAAAGAATCCAGGGCTTTGATAAATTAATTAAATAGCTAGGCCCTGACTACAACAATCTTGTTCGAAATGGGTTCAGTACAAGTTTTACAAACTAAACTGGACGAAAAACTGAACATAGGAGCCGGTCCGGAGGGGTGTCTGTATTGTGAGAGTAGACTGCAACTTACGACGTACGATCATGTGAGCCAAGTTCCACAGCGCGCTGTCTGAGATGTTAGTTTGACATGGCTAACTTGTTGCTGTACAACAAGGATTGAACATTCGTATTTTCCCATGTCTGTGTATTTTTCCCACGTGCGCTACTAAATTTAGAACTTCGACCTGTGTGGTTGAATTTACTTCAAAATCGACCTATCCGGACAGGAAAATTCCGTCGATGTAGCCGAAATTCGACTTATAAAAATTTGAATTAAACAAACAATTTACACAGTAATACATAGGAAAGAATTGGGATTTTTTCAAAAATTTGACTGACGCAAATTTTCGACTTTAACAGAGTCGACTTTGGCGGACTCAACTTTATATTTAAATTTTTATTTTTAAAATCTTCTTACCGTAGTTGCACAATTAATTGTTTTGTAAAGCACAATTGGGCATGTTTGCATAGCACAGGACTCCTTGGACAAGTTTTCACTTTTATTGGAGGATTCAGTTTTTAATTTTTAATTATAATTTAAGATAGGCCTAGGCATAGACTGATACTTTATGTAGCTTTCTGGAAATTATAGCTAATTTAACATCAAAGTGCAACATTGCATCTTTTAGAAATATCATTGCTGCTTTGAAAATCCTTCCTTTTTTTAAAATTATTATTGTAATTATATTTATAGTATTATAGGCCGATTTATGTACAGTACTACCTTATGGTGTTAGGTCGAAGAAGTACTGAAATCTAGGCCTAGTGGTAGTAGGTGGATTTACTGCGAAGTGCCATGGGGCTGGCGGCACATGCCTTAATTTAATACGTGGATAGCGAGATTTTTCGATCGCCATTCAAATTTTGAATAAAACCCCAAATCCTCCTCCTTTTTGAAATTTAAGGAAATTCATACATTTTTGTTCCTTTGTTGGATCGATTACAGCAACCCCAAACCGAACATAACGGTATTACATTATATAGCATTAATCATCTATCATAACTGCTAACTTCCTATACATGGATAGCGAGATTTTTCGATCGCCATTCAAATTTTGAATAAAACCCCAAATCCTCCTCCTTTTTGAAATTTAAGGAAATTCATACATTTTTGTTCCTTTGTTGGATCGATTACAGCAACCCCAAACCGAACATAACGGTATTACATTATATAGCATTAATCATCTATCATAACTGCTAACTTCCTATCCTAATACGTTCGTTTGTGGCTCGCCAATGTTTTGTTTAGGTAACAACTTGGCCGGTGTAAAGGCCTGTTTATACTTCAACGATAACGATAAAAAAGCTAAAAAGCAATAGTTCATATAGAAAATAAAAGATATAAGAGAAGTTTTTACACTAGAACGATTCGATAACAATTTATCAGCATTTTGACAAATCAAATCAGATGACGTCATAATCATGGAAAAACATTAAAATCGTCGTAATAGCAACGATTTTATCGTTTGTCCATGATTATGACGTCATCTTATTAGATTTGTTAAAATAATTTGTTATTGCATACACGATAAATCGTTATAGAATCGTCCTAGTGTAAAAACTCTTCTTTTGTTTTCTATATGAACAATCGCTTTTTTAGTATTTTTATCGTTATCGTTGAAGTGTAAACAGGCCTTTAGTCATGTGATTGCGATCCACCCAATCACACGCGCGTATAGCAGAATCTTGTGAAACCGAGTTTGCCAAACTCTCTTTATCTACGGCTCTGTGGAGCCCTATCACATTGTTCCCTCCATATATAGTTAACCTCAAATTCTGTATAATTTATCAGGTGGAAAAATAAGAGTAAAAGCCTTGAGCGTGAAAGCAATCAATTCAAGTACAGCACAGGACAGATTAGCCAGCGTAACGAGTCACTTGTGAAAGAGAACGAAGGACTTAAAACGCAATATACAACAGCTACTCAAAGGATGGAGAACCTACACAGAGAAATGAATACTATATTGGTATGTATTGTATTGTTTTACATATACACATGTACATTGTGTTGGGCATGTCAAATCTGTTTGTAAAGGTCTGTTTATAAAGCTCTCTCTACTTGATTTGATCAGGCAGAGGTCATGACTTGATCGTGGCATAGTCTTGCCGAATTTATTTGTGTAAAAAAGTCCTCAAATTTTCTTTACCTGGGTCTAATTGTAAGGATTCAGAGTAGTTTCCTGAACAATATGAGATTTAAAAACCTGTGACACAAAAATACTAGATAGTAGCTAGAATTTACAAATTACCTTCCTTAGTCTTACTGTAGTCAGTATACCAGGGTGGCCTTTCCAGTATTTTGTAACAGCACAGTACTGGAAGCAGATTAACTCGACCCAGTCAAGTCGGCCTCAAGTCAACTTGGCACCATTTCAAATCGGCCCCATGTAAACTCGATAATTATTCTGTAAATACACAATTTGGTGTTTGCCGTTTCTGACCTTTGACATGTTTCAAGGTTATGCCATATGGTCCATATATTTCCACAACCACTGGTGGTAGAGAGTTAATCGTGGTGTCAATTTGTTCGGAAAAGTCATGTTTCTATTTGGCCTACTAAATGAGTTTGCTAAAAAATGACTGGAAATGCCATTTCTGACCTTTGACATATTTTATAACCATTGAGTCGTTATTATCTCCGCAACCACTGGTGGTAGAGAGTTATGTTTGGTGCCAATTTGTTTGGAACCTTCATGTTTCTATTTACTATAATAGACATTTAAAAAAAAAGAGATGAAATGAAGTTTCTAACCTTTGACATGTTTAAATGTCATAGCCGTAGTCCTTATATCTCCTCAACCACTGGTTGTACAGAGTTAATTGTGGTGACAATTTAATCGAACATTCATGTTTCTATTTTTATCTATTATATATCTTTTATATATATCTAATGGAATACGGTAGTTGGTTAAAAGTGGCCGGAAATGCTTTTTCTGACCTTTCACATGCCGACATATATTATTATTATTAAGGCATATTTATGCTTATCTCTGTACATACTTGCTGTGAAGACTTAATATTGATCTCAAATTATTCATTTACACATGTTTCTGTTTAATTTATTATCATTTGTTAAAAAACGTAATATGTTTATATATACTACTGCATATATCTCTACCAAGAGATCCAGGCTTTTTTCCCATAGCATTGTTGTTTTTCAGCACTTTGCCTTTTAATATATATATATA
>NW_022731299.1:732551-761643 GCF_011630105.1 Anneissia japonica | reverse complement strand
TATATATAGATTAAAAGGCAAAATACTGAAAAACAACAATGCTGTGGGAAACAATGGCTGGATCTCAGTCGAGATACAAAAATGATAAGCAACAGCTAAAAAGTAAATGTAAGTAAACAGCCAGGAATAGAACATTATTACTATTTATACATATGACTTTTAACAGCAAGTATGTACAGAGATAAGCATATTATATGCCTTAATAATAATAATAATAATAATGATAATATGTCGGCATGTCAAAGGACAGAAACATCATTTCCAGCCATTTTTTTTAGCAAACTGTTTCATTAGGCCAAAAAGAAACATGAATGTTCGATTAAATTGACACCACAATTAACTCTCTACCACCAGTGCTTGCGGAGATATTAGGACTAAAGCTATGACATTGAAACATGTCAAAGATTAGAAATGGCATTTCCGCTTATTTTCAGAAACAAAATTATATTAGACCAAATAGAAACATGAATATTCCGAACAAATTGACACCACAATTAACTCTCTACCACCAGTGGTTGCGGCGATATTAGAACCATATTGCTATGACCTTGAAACATGTCAAAGGTCAGAAACAGCATTTCCGATCATTTTTTAGCAAAATCTTCTATTACAGCAAATAGAAACATGAATGTTCCAAACAAATTGGCACCAAAATTAACTCTCTACCACCAGTCGTTGCGGAGATAATCACAACTGAATGGCTATTATATAAAATATGTCAAAGGTCAGAAATGGCATTTCCGGTAATTTTTTAGCAGACTCTTTTATTAGACCAAATAGAAACATGAATGTTTCGAACAAATTGACACTAAAATTAACTCTCTACCGCCAGTGGTTGCGGAAATATAAGGACAATATGCTATGACCTTGAAGCATGTCAAAGGTCAGAAATGGCATTTCCGGTCATTTTGTAGCACAATGTTCCATTAGAGCAAATAGAAATATGCATGTTCCGAACAATTTGGCACCAAATTCAACTCTCTACCATCTGTAGTTGCGTAGATACAAGGACCTTATAGCCATGCTTGGGGCTGAGGTGAGCGAATTTTAAGAATAGGTTCCTCTAGACGCACGAAAGTAACACTCCAGATGGTAAAAATGCTTTTTCAATGCAGTGCTCCTCGACAAAATTATTGACTCAACCCCGACGGGAGCTATGCTCGACCTTCGTTGTACACTCCTCCCCTCACTGGTCTATTCTATACTGAAATTCGCAAAACAAATTATGATTGTGGCACCTCTTTCTCCGGAAATGGCACTCGTTCAGATTTAAAATTTGAATATTTTTTCCATTTATCATTTTTAAAAAATTTTTACAAATGAGAGGGTCCTGGCCTGCAGGGCAACCCACCCCCACTGCATTAATATGATATATGTCAGTCAATGTCAGTGACACATTATGCTGTTATGTATCAAGAAAGTCCTTTTGGATCAGGGTTCTATAGAGCGAGGACCCTACTAGACCCTTATGGGTAGGGACACAATATATTTGGGTGTAATATGACATCATCATACCCATATAAAATAATTGTTTTTTTCAATACCATGGAAGACATGCAGGCGAGGCTGATAAACTTCTTTTTTTTTTTTAATTTAGCCAATCTAGATTCCCGATCTGTGATGGTTCCCCTCCCCTCGGGCCTCCTCTTTTGTGACAATTTTTAGAAACAAATTATAAAGTTTTATGTAGTCCTTATAAATCCTCTCAGGAAAGTTCACCATTTACAGGCTATGCTTTTACTGCACAGCATAAAAGGAGCATTTCTAGTTAATGCTGATGTTGGCGTCATTATTTTTATGGATTACCTTGGAAATTATTTAAATTTGATTTTTATGAAATGAAATCTGTCCACACTATCAAATTTTATGTGACAAAAAAATGAGATTTGGGTGCAATATGACATCATCATACCCATATATAGGCATATCACATAAATTTGTCACATACAATTTAATAGTGTGGATGTGCTTTACTGTACTGTCTAGAAGAACCCTTAAGAAATCAACTAAAATATTGAATTAATTGCTTAAAATGATCAAATGAATGAACTGATGTGAACAATTCACTGTAATTGACACAATTGTTTACAGAACTTTTACTACATAAATTATTAAATTGATGATGAACCAATTTAAAAGTATATGAAGGAATAAAGCAATAGTATAGTCAAGGGAAGATTTAGTGGGGACTAGACTGACCCACACCCCCCCCCCCCACACTTTTGGAAAGAAAGAAAAAAATGATCGCCCAAAACCCATCAAAGGTTATTTTCGGGCATCTAGAAAACAAAAGTTTTGCGGGGGAATGCCCCCACCCTCCACCCTCTAGGTTGGTGTTATCTCAATGGACCCCACTTTCGGCATTTCTGTATCTCTTTATTGTGATTGACAGGAAAAGAGGGCAGAGCAAGATGAACAAGTAAGATTAAAAGATATCAGGATAAGTGAACTGACATCAGTGCAACTGGACCTAGATAGAGAACTTAAAGAAACAAGGAGTTTCCTTGATAAGGTATGGCTAAAATTACTCTTCAACTTTTATAAGTTATATACAGTACCTTAAAGTGACCCCTAGCTTTTAAAACGAGTGTAAATTAGGGTATCACAGTCTTTTTAGTTGGCAATCCCCTTACATAAGATAAACAAATACTTCATTCACTTTGTCTTGTTATGAGACAAAGGGGAGAAGGTGTTTTTGTGAGGGCATCTACACAAGCTAAACAAACACTTCATCCATGTTGTCTCATTATGAGACAAAGAGGGAGAAGGTGTTTTTTTTTTTTTTTTGTGAGAATCTACAACTTTATTTTATTCAACTTTCACTGGAACAAAAAAAAAAAAACACCAGAAACAAAATCCGGTGAACAAGCATCTCTTCAAAGAGAAATCAAATTCAAAAATATATAAAATTTATATTAAAAATGAAGATTTTTCCAATTTGCAAATAAAATTTTCAGCATTTAACAACATACATACATAATATCATTTATATAGCGCTACTTCATGAAGAGCAGAGCGCTGAAAGCATGGATTTACAGTAGCTTGTACGGGTTCCTTCGTCACTCTCGTCTGCTCACAACAGGGCTGTATTGACCAGTACACCGAGATAACTCCCTACTCATCTGAAAAGATGTACTAGGTTCTTTAGAGTGCACATGAGCCAATTGTGTTCACTGGGATTACACAGACAGGGCATTGACAAAACCACACCCATGTTCAAGTATTATCAGGCAGAAAATTAAAAAAAAACACTTTGTTTTAAAAGATAAAAAAGAATAATCTGATCGAATAGCTAAAGAACGATTATTCCATGCAGCATAATGATGCGTGCTTTTAGGTAAAGAAGATTCGGCCCATTTTTACTCTGTGACTTCACCAGGCCACGACATGCTTGAGAGCACACACACGCAGGGGCAATAACAAAAGTAATATTTTGTGCAACACAGTACATAACTTGTTTTTACGTCTTTCAATGTTAAAATATTTTGATAAGAAAACATCGTGTCCAAACGACAATGAAAAAACATCAGGTGTAACAAACTCATGTCCATAGTAACTTACAGAATTAAGATGAATTAAAACAAAATTGTTTTGGCTTGAAGAAGCCAAGTGAAAACAAAACAGAATACAGCAACGAAGCACAAAGCCTTTCACTCTAGCTGCCATGCTAATACAGTTCCACCTTGATTGCGTCATCCAGGATTGTGCATTGTTCTACTGAACGTAACGTTACATTTTAGTTTTTGTTCATCTGAACACACAGGAAATGTTCACTGAAATGTTAGTAATAAAAATCCACATGCAATATATAAAACACAAGAAAAAAACAGAAAGATAAACGGGATCTCAATAGAAACACGTCCACATGCCTCAAAGTCAATATTCCTTGAAGTTCGGGATAAAACCCCTGCTGTAATTTTTTTATAAACGAATATTCATTATGTATTAACTATTATTGATATTATATATTTTGATTATTATTATCATTGATTATTATTAGTTTTATTATTATTATTGTTTATTACTGTATTATTATAATTATCATCATTTTATTGTAGCTCGATGGTGAACTTCAGACTCAACAGGCTCGCCAGTCAGCTCTGACAGAGGAAAAGATGAGATTAGAGGACGAATTAATCAACATCCGTTCGGACTTCAGCCAGGCACAGAAACAGATTAGCAGACAAAATGTAAGACTGAATAGCAACATCATGTGTTTCTTAATAAAACAAAGTTGTCTACTAATTGTCAGTAGTCTCAACAGTAAAAGCTTTCCAATACGTACACCTTATCTTGTTACATTCTTATGAAATCTATTTTGTCGACAATCGTCAGTCTGGTGACGTGCGTGCCTGAAATTTTAGTTATGACAGTGTCACAGAAAATATCCAAGTGACAAATGGCAAATACCTGTACCTGGGATTAACCCATATGGGTGTGATATGACATCACCATTTTCAAAGTCAAATCAAAGTCGGATATAGTTTTATCAAAATTCATATGCTAATAAATTCTTATTAGTGTAACAAGTTTTTTATTTATTACAATCCGAGTGTATATTGATCAATAGAGTAGCACTCCCACAATTTATTGACGGGTCCCGACTAAATTTGTACGTCCGATTTTTAAACGGAAAAATTAGGCCTACTCAATTTGAAATTTGATATTTCCTGCAGTAAAGATTGAAATTATTTAATCCCAAATTGTTACATTTTAGCCAGATCTTTCGTAGGTGTGCATTAGGCCTGCAGCAGGTATTTGTTTTTGCACAATATCGTACCAGACATATTCAAAGACTCTAGCCGCACACCCATCATAATCAGTTGAGTTGGACGACATGAGATGTCTGGACTAGTAACAGCGGCTATTAGGCCTAGCCTGTTTTGTGTGAGTGTGTTGGGAGCATTCAACACAGAAATGGTAGTTAAATTGATGAAGATAATGTGCATATAAAATCCAGATCTTGTAAAACTGGAGTTAAAAATTAGGGTTTAGGGCCTATGTAATTTATAAATTCCATCTCAAAAAATTTGCAGTCTCGGAGGTTCTCTAGAAAGGGCATTTGTTCTTCCCCTCATTCCATGCTCAGAGCTATAGACAGTGCTTGTCCTTCGTTGGAAGGTAAACAATTTTATTTATTTTTCAATAAATGAAATGAGGATGGGCCAGACTGTAAAATATCCCCCGCGAAGAGAATTAGGCCTAGAAAAAAAATATGAAATCCCTTCATGCCTGTATTGATTAATCATGTTTAATACAAACTTTGTCAATTTAATGAATCCTGTAGGTTGAGATTCGAGAACTTAGCATTCAGAAAGCTGAATATGGTGCAAAATTATCAGAACAACTTTCAAAGTGTCGTGAGTTGGAAGGTAAAATTAGGTCAGTCAAACATGAGGAAGAAATGGCGAAGGAAGAGTTAGCAACCAGGACGCAACAATTCAAAGAGGTAAAAAATACTTGATTGATTGTAAATTATTCTATTTCACAAGCTTTATTTCCATAACATATAAAACGAAATAATTCATGATTTAGATAAAGGCCACCACTGGAATCATTAGCTTTGAATTTGAAACACAGTGCCTAAAAATTGAAAAATTTATATACAATTACAGAGTACATTTCAAATGAATCAAACAATCTGCTTTTTAGAATTCAGAGACAATTGGCATATTTGATTGGGACTTATCCGTTGAGTACCAACTGAATACAAAAAGTACTTAACAGATATTCTGTTGAGCACGAAAGTTCCCTTTCGATTACGACAAAGGTATCTAAGCTTTCAATTATCTCTTCATTCAGTGTTTATCATGCTAAAAACGAACCATCTTGGATAAATCCACCTTACCTCTCTGTGCAACAAATTCCCCATTTTTTGCAACTTCGCCTTGTTTCTGCATTCTGAACATAAATGCCATTTTTAATGACATTTCATAACATAAAAATCACAATAATAGTATAGTTTTTAATAAATAAATTTTGTATAAAATGTTTTATCTTTTTGTAATGTAAACCTCAGTCTTAAATTATTACTATGCTCCTTTTTTGGTGAGTGGATCACCTCCTTGTTATTGTCAGGTTCACCATCATCATCATCATCCTCTTCTTTCTTATTTTCTTTTCCCCATTTTTGTTAGCAACGATATTCATATTCTTATTCTTTATTCGCCAAAAACAAAAAGTACAATAAAATGGTGGAATACATACAGAAAACAAGTACAATAAATTGAATGAGTTGGCAGGAACACAAAAGCGAACTCAGTCACTATAACACAAAGTCTGTGAACCTCACTCGTCCAGTTTAACATAAATACAATATTATAAATAAAAAGGTCAGTTGTAATAAAATAAAATAAAATTAACAAAATACTGAAAGCAAATATCTAAGTAAAGTGGAATACAAAAATAGATATAACAAAATATGTAATCATTGATCAGAATTCATTTTAACTTTAAATATAATTAAAAAATTAAGATATTTAAACATAAAATGGTATAAAAAACATAATTCTAATGTAATGTAAAACAAACTTATTTCCAATACTTTGTGAATTAAGAATTATTATGAAGGACAAATTGTTTAAGCTTATAGAGAAAGATGTGGAAAGAGTCAACAAGAAAAGAGTGTTTGAGGTCATCAGGGAAATCATCCCAAAGTCTGGGGAATTCATGAATAGCTGAAAGGTGAGGGCAATTGGTTCTTGCACGAAGGTGTTTAAAACCCAATACCTCTTGGTGACGGATATTGACTACAACAAATTGACGAATGCTTTCACAGTCAACATAGCCCATAAGAGTTTTACACACAAATGATGCGAGTAGATATTGTCTGCGACATGACAGATGAGGCCAGGCAAATTTTGATAACCGTTCGTCATACCCCACATCTGCTCGTTTTTGCTTCAATGCAAGTCGTTTATCTACTGATAAAATCTGATCGGACATTGTGACATCATATTGTCATTTGAATTAAAAAAACTGAATTTGTATTTATGACATCATTATTTTTATACTTATTTGTACGTATCGTGTCGAGATTCAATATTTCGACATTAATTATGTCATCATCAGGAATCCTGGCTACATATTTCACTTTTAAGTGTGGGAGATTTCTTTTGCCTGACAAACGGATCACCTAACTCGCCGTGCTGGGAGATTTCTTTTGCCTGACATGTGGTTCACCTAACTCATCCTCAGTGACGAGTTCAAATCTAGTTTTCTATATGTAATTGTTCTATCTTTTATCAAATTTTGTTAAAACATAATGTTCCATTTTTTCCAACCTGCATGTAATCTTGTCCTGGCACATGTCTTGATTTTTTATTTTTGTCCTTTTTTTCCCTACTGTTTAGCGCAGTAAAGTGAAGTGATTATTGATGTTATAAAATATGAGTAGTAAGTGTAGAAGATCAGGCCCATATGCAGGAACACAAAAGCGAACTCAATCACTATATTTTATTGGGTGGGTGCGAATTTGTAGAAAGTGGACCAAAATGGCTCCTGGGGTGGAGGTGGGGGGGGGGAGCTCAGGCATTTTTAATAATTTGAGGTCTTATTTAAACGATTTCTGAAGATGCATGTATGTATTAACAGTTTCCAGTGGCAGATACAAGAATTTGAAAGCTAGGGCCAGGGAGGGACTTTCACAGATGCAGGAGATAACACCTCAGCCCCACCATGGTTGAGGAGAAACTTTATGATTATGGCACCTCAAATGGCCGGAAATTGAACTCTCATACAATTTGATTATCATTTTCTTTTTTCCTCATTTTTTTTTTTTTTTTTTTTCCCGTTGTCAGTTGCAGATCTAGCAATTTGAATTAGAGCGGGGGCAAGGAACAGACATTCACGGATCGAGGGTCTATAACCATCTCAGCCCCACCATGGTTGGGGCTGAGGTAAGAAAATTTATGATTATGGCACCTCTAGATGGCTGGAGATGGCATTCAGACCTAAATTTGAATATCCATTTCTTTTCTTTTTTAAATTAGTTTTGACAAATTTAGGGAAGGGGGTAGAGGGAACCACCACTGGGAATAGTGCTCACAGTCTGAAAGCACAGAGAAAATGTCATCATCACTTTTCTTCATCGATGCTGCTGCTGTGGATGGAGCTTCATTGCCAATTGCACAATATTATCTGATACATATTTGTCTAGACAACCTGTAATCTTTATTGTTTTGACGTTTCTTAAGTGTACTATATATTTCTTGCTCTAACCAGTCTAACATAGGCCATGGCAACCAGTGCGATGATTTCCAAGCGAGAATAAAGATGATTTTAGTGCAGACTTAGAAGGAAGATGAGTTTATACGCAATGAGCAGTGGCGCATTTAAGGGTGGCCTAGCCGGGCTGCCCCACACTCAACAAGAAAGAAAAAATACAAAATATTTACAAATTCAAAAACAAGTGACAAAATTCTTTTGAATCATACTTCTCAAGTAAAAAAAAATTCATTTTTTGGCAGTTTGTTTTTATATTTTAGGTCCCCAAAATGCAATGCTTTGTTTGTTTTGTGTTTAATTATATTGGAGTGATGTTTTGCCCTACTTGAAGTGTTATCGTACCTAATACTCAGTACGTCCCCAAATACTAGCAAAAAAATTTGCAAGTGATTCGGGTGGGAATCAAACCCACAACCTCCAGGTAACTAGCCTGATGTCTTAACCACTAGACCACCAAACTTGTGCTTGGTGACTATTGATGAATCCGATCCCCTAGTAGCAGCGGGTACTGTAAGTGATATTACGATGTGGGTTTGCGTCAGTGAAATATCATAGGAGTGATGTTTCGCCCAGCCTGACGTGTTATAAGTTAGTGCATATAAGCTTGCTAATATGGATAATTTTTTCATTCCTGATGATGACATAATTAATGTCGAAATATTGAATCCCAACATGATGGCGTGTATTTCAATACTTGGAGTATGTATTATACTTTCTTATCTGAGATTAATCAGTGGACCTTTCGGTTTCTGACGTGTTATCTTATCGAATACTCAGTGCATCCCCAAATGCTAGCGAAAAAAATTTGCAAGTGATTCGGGTGGGAATCAAACCCAGGACCTCTAGGTATTTAGACTGACGCAAACCCATATCATAATGTAAGTATAGTTACAAGGTTTTCTTTATTTCTAGTTCCATTATTATGGATAGATTCATTTATCGTAAATTATTCATCAAATATTTGTTAAATTATTAAGTTTACAATTATTAAGATGTACTTGGTGAATGAGCTCCTAGTTTCATATAGCACATCTAATGATTGAAAAAATCATTATTAATGTAGCCCTGTGACTAAACCACTGCGTATAAACAAAAGCGTGATTGACTGTTGATTCCAAGGAGCTCAGCTGTTTTTTCTCGCTGCAGGGTGACTATCCACGCTCCCACAAGCAACTAAGACCACCAAATGGGGTTGTCAGAATTAGTCCCTGGCATCTCAAATGGATGCAGTTTATAACCTCGTAACCAGGACACACTAATCTTATGCTACACTTAAATCCACTTTTTATCTTAAGTAAATTCTTTTATTTTACATCTTGACAGGAATGCAGTGTGGATGCTGACAACATCAAAACTCTTCAACAAGATTTACAAGATGCAAAGGTAATTCATGCGAGTTCAATTAGAGCATTTTCTATGGAAGTGTCCAAGGTTTGTTATTGATGGTAATTAATTAACTAAGAACAAGCTGTTTGCAAAATAGCTGTTTTCAGCTGTTTACACTTAATGTATTTTAATTTCTACTATTGTCTGTCACATTATGATGTGTGATGACAGTTCATCAAGGTTGATGCCTTTTGATTCTGATCCGAACCTGTTTGATGCACACTCCCAGTGTTTATTTTATTACTTGTTTTCGTAAGTGACCATCTGGAAATTTATTTTTGTTTATTTGTTTTTGTTTTTTTTGTTGTTTTTTTTTTTGGTTAATAATAAGGGATTTTCCGATAATATTTTATTACAGAACCATGAAGAGAGAAGAATCCAAGAGTTGGTGATGAAAATGCGGAAAGATCGAGCAAACACTGATGCTGAGATTCAAGCATTGAAGGTGATATTTCCTCTAGTTTACCTGTTATACAAAATGTACTCCCTTCAGATGCAACATAATATGTTGGTGAGCAATAGTTGCACATGATCATGTGATAATATATTAAATGATGACATGTGCAACTATTATTCACCATCTTTGAATATTTAATATTTAGATTGAGTTAACAGAGGAACAAGCAATAAGTAAGTCAGCCAAGAAACAGCTAGAAAAAAGCAGATTATCAAACGATGAACTCACAGAGAAACTAACTAAAGCAGAAGAAGAGAACAACCAGCTAAAAATGCACTATGATAGAATAAGGCAACGCTATGAGGAGCAGACACAGCTGGCAGAACTAGAGGAGAACAGGTGAGGTTGAGGCATAATCCATTCATTTTCCTGAAATGCTTAGATTAAATCTATTGAGACATCGAGATGCCTAGTTTGTTTTCTTCCCCAATAAATTGAACAGTACTTTGTTAAACAAGTTTAGTGTTAATTTAAAAAGCTGACCAGCAAATCAATAAACGCCATACAGTGACTATGTTATAAATGTATTATGTTAATGATAATAGCCGCTAAGCAGGTTATGTTTTCCCCGTTTGTTTGTGAACAACATACAGGCCACAATTTTTATCAGAAACTTGTCAAACTTGGTTCACAATGATTCATATCAAAATTCAGTAGGTGATAAAATTTTGAAGGGTCAAGGTCACAATCAACAAAAACTACTTTTTTTTTATAAAACAGCCTACAGCCAACAATTTTTTTTATAAGAAATTTGTCAAACTTGACAATCTAAAGGTTATTCAATTTGGATAAAAACATCTTTATTTATATAACAGGCTACAGTGCATAGTTTTCATCAGAAGGTAGTCACACTCAGCCACAATATCCCATGACCAATGATCTGCAAGTGACTAAATTTTGAAGGGTCAAATGTCAATGATACAATGAATAGAAAACTAATTTTTAACTGTCTGCTGTACGGTATGGAAAGATAAAAACATATGGGCATTAATTTCGCAACGATACATGTGAAATATTTTGGTGTAGTTGTTAGAAGAGTGTTTTGCACACTAAGTACTGGCCCTGGGTTTGAATCTCATAATGCCTATTTGTTTTTTTCATTATCTTTTATTTTATTGTCAGTATTAATCCCAGACCTAAGTATCTAAAAAATGTAGGCACAAAAATATTTGTGAGAAATTTATACATGTGAGAATTATGATGTGGGCGAAGGTATGAACTCTTGGATTGTATTCTAGTTCACCAACACTTAAAACGAAACAAGTCATTTTATAATGGAATTTTTCCATGAACAAAATACTACATCAAAATAAATAGTCGATTTGAATCCCCCAAAATCGCAAGGCCTATCCAGTATGTTTTTTAATTTGTAAGAGTGCAGGGAGGGGTAAGATCTAGTGTAAAAGCAACGAGTGGTGATCTATCATTTTCTTTTCTCTCTTCCCTTATCCATAAAACCATAAGTGATATTTTTTTCCAAAGGCCTAGTAGGGAACAGACCCAGTGGCAGTAGTACCAGTACAGGCTCTAGGCCGTGCATGTCAAAGATCGTATTTCGCAATTTTAATTCATGACCTGCGGACGATTGGGACTATATGCTAAAGTGAAGATTCTTCAATGCTAATAGGTTTTCAAGATCGTACCGTAATGTTGGCATTACAAATTAGAAATATACTTTAAATGCCATGAAGTCGGCGTTACATTTACTATAATACCTACATACTGGCCTGAATATAAAATCAAACAAATCTAGGGAGGTAGTCTGCCTAATTTATTTTATCCTAGCGCACGGCTGGTTACTCACACTTTTCTTGGCTGCTCACTACTAGAGTTCCTATATAGAGAGAGTTGCAACATGAGCCACTTATTGAACGCCTATTCTACAGTGTGGTGATTGTATAAATAACAGGCAATTGTAAAAAAATTATTTAAAATTTTAAAAACAAAATTTTATGTCATTTGATAGTAAATATCTGTTAATTAATGCATATTTAATAATAATAATAATTGTCAATTTATATAGCGCATAATGTAAAATACCTCTATGCGCTTTACAGCATGGTGTGGTAAAAAATTATTAACCCTCTGGATACTGGATTCTTTTGTAGTGCAAACCCTTGAATACCGGATTCTTTTGCAGTGTAACAAGGTTTTTTGAGTATACGTCGTTCTGGTGGATTTTTGGGAACTTTCTGTCAATTATACAGAAAAATGTTTCAAAAACAAAGAAAGCTTATAGAATAAGCTTTCATTTGATGTATAATTTATATTTTTGGGAATTTCTTTTTCATAATATAATATAATATAATATATATAATATAATGGAAATGACAGAAAAATACTACATATAAATCGTCAGCAAAAACCAAAAAAAAAAAAATTATAGCCAAAAAAAAATAAAAACAAATATAAAACATTCCTTTTCCACACAGTTATATAATTTATTTACCCAACCATCCATAACTATAAGCACGATCCATTCAAAAGCATCGACCACCCTCACATTTCTAGGCCTAGGCACATCTAGAGGGTTAAAAGTTTCACCTAACAAAAATAATGAGTAACAATAAAGAATAACAACAATAAAAATAAATATATAAAGTTAATCAATAAATAATTTGAAAATACAGAATTTTTTATTTACTTTTTTAAATATAATTGTTAAATATTTTTTTCCTTAGTCGTATTTCCTTACTTACCTTTTACTCTTTTCTCCATTTCTTTTTTCCCCTTTTCCTTTATTTTGGATTGGATTTATTCGGTGTAAACACCAAGGATAGCCCACGAAATTCCAGAAGAAGACTTATTTCCAGTAGGGTCCTTCTGGTGGTGATTGGACAGTACACCAGGAGACAATCCCCTACTCTTTTCTGAAGAGTGTACTGCGTTCTTTAACGTGCACATGTGCCTTAAATGCACACGGGACCAACGGCTTAAACGTCTCATCCCAATGATGGTGTGCTATTGTAACTTGTATTTCAGCCCTCTAGCTGAAACACAAGGAGAGGCAGCGATGGGAATTGAACCGGGGACCTAGAGATCTCCACGGTTCAGCGCACACAGTGGCTACCACCAGATTAGCCGACTGAGCTAAGCTGCTCTCTCTTCTTTCAGACTTACGACCCATCTCTCTTTTCCTTATATTTGAAGTTTATAGTAAATTTCAAGAAAAAATTGATTCTCAATAGTCTGTTATAATTAATTATATTACATGTAGTTTTTGCTTGACCAGATTGGCGTAGCACCTTTAGCTAGGCGTACATGATTGCATTTCTGTAGTTATGCCTCCAAATCGAAAGATGTATATTTGGTTGACTAGTAAAATTTAGATAAAGACAGTAAATTTTCATATTAAAAACCATCAGCTTTAGTTTTGAGTTATTTATTATTTAAGTGGTCGACCTTTGGTGTCTTTCAACGAAAACTGCACCGATCTTAAGGTTGAGCAGAGATAAGAGAGAAGAGTTGGGCCGCGAACCATGTGTATAACATAAACAGGTACTGGCTGCAATTTAGAACTGTCCATTTTCAAATGGAGTGTAATTTTTTTTTTTATCACAAGTATTATATCGCTAGTTGTCGGTAATCTTTCACAGAGTAGGCAATGGTTTAGCATGTTTTTTCATGGAATTCTCAAGCTGAAATTTGGCTTTCGTGTTTCACATGAAATTCAAGTAAAATCAATTAATAAACGTTTTATAAAATGTACATGATTTAGCTTTAGTTTAATGCATCATTTGATCTACTTTGATGACGGACAACGTTTTCGGAGGTACAGTCTTGCACGTGATCCCTTTCATCAACAGCAAGAAGAGTTTGCTGTCCTGAAAGTTAGCCCAGGAGGCGTTATATTTGTTCATAGATTTGTAAAATCGCTGAATATTACGATAGTCTCACCTGTTCACGGTTCTGAACAACGTCCCACCCAGCCAACTATTGTTAGCATCAACCAGGGACCTACTAATTTTGTAGGCAATGGTTTTTGAAGATTACCAATCTACCAGTTTCAGAATTGTTATTTACAGACCTCTTCCTTCTGCTAAAAATAGCTTACATCAACCATGTTCTTAAATGAGTTTTCACTATTCGGTGAGTCATCATTGACAAGCTCAAACCTTTAATATACATGTAGATGTAAAGGAGCATAGGGATTCTTCACAGTTTCTTCAACTAATTGAGTCAATGGATCTCTTCCAACATATTACACTTCCTACACATAAACGAGGACACACGCTTTATCTTGTAAAAATAAATTGCAGCTAGTAATCAGCGCAGGTTGTGGTGGAACCTACCAGGTACCCATTCGTACTCCTAGGTGGAGAGAGTCAACCGTAGATAAAGTGTCTTGCCCAAGGACACAAGCGATTTGCACAGCCAGAGTTTCGAACCCCTGACCTCAAGGTTGGGAGTCCAAGCCACAACCGGTGCGCCAACCGCTCCTAATACAAGATCACTCCATTACGTTCTAGCAGGGCTTCTTCATACCCCTAAAGCATTCACACAGTCATATGGCAATTGTGCCTTTTCATTTGCTTCTCCAACCAACTGAAATAACATTCCATTACACATCAAACATGCAACTTCCATCATTACATTAAAATTTTTATCATTTTTTTATCTGACTTATATGTTATGGTTAGTTAAGAGTAATATACTGTATTTAAGAGTAGTTAAGCCTAGCTTAAGGTAGTTAGGGACTTTCTGGGTATGACATTAAACTCCATCCTGTCGAAGCGTCGGCGACTAAACTGACAACCCTCTCAGATATGTCTTAGTGTATGCTGAGGGGAGGGTCACCCATCAGCAAGAAAAACCAATAGCTCAACAAAGGGCAGATGAGCTCCTCGGAGTCAACGGCCAACCAATTATTAGTTTAAGGAATAGGAGTAGTTTAGTCTCATTGTTATTATTGTTATTATGATTATTATTTTTTATTTTTTTTTATTTTTTTATTATTATTTTATTTTCTTTTTATTATTTTATTGTTATTTGCATTTTCTCAGTTGGCCTATATTATTTCTTTGTAAAGCGCATAGGGGCAATGTGCAATATGCGCTATATAAATATAACATATTAATATTATTATTATCAGTTTTTGCACGCACAGGCAGCGTACAAACAGATTATGTTTCCTGCGTTCAGGTTGTGTGTTTTGAATAAAATTTACTGTACATATATTTTTTAGTGTGGTGCTTATATTTTACAGTAATCGTGGTGCAGTAATTTAGTTTTTTCGCCCAAATGTGGCGGTCCTGCCACACTTCAGTATAGCTGGCGAGATCACTGATTCTCTATTTTCTGTAATTTATGTTTTATCAAACTTGTCACCAGACCAAGGCTTGTTTTTTTCTTTGTCCTGTTTTTACATGATCATCGGGCTTTAATGTGGGCTATAATAAAATTAGAACTTCTCGACTGTAGCTGCTTAATTTAATAAATCAAAGAAATGTCAATTAATTATCCACTTTCAAAATAGTGATAATTTTTTTTATTTGATCATATGCAATTATTTGTATCCTACAGATTGACCAAGTTAGAACGTCATTACCAAGTCCTGCAAGACAGAGCTCGCAACCAGTCTGTGGACTATGACAGCGTTCTAAATAGCATAGGCAACGATATAGACACCCTGGTGCAGGTGTTATCCAAAGAGGACAATGACCCTTATGCAACAATCCAATCACCAAAGAAAAACTTCAAATATCAACCACAAAAATGGCTTACAAGTTATAGGGTTAGTTGTGCATTTTGATAAATGTTCTGCATTGGCGTAAACTTATCACTATAAGAATAATTGAGCTACAGTATTTGTAATAGTGTTACAAATACACAAGTCATACATAGATGAAATAGATGAAATGTTAATACAATTCGTTACTAGTTGTTATTGTATGATTGTGTTTGAAAAGAATGCAGGTCTCATTTTAAGGCATAGTGATTAGAGATGATTTTTATTTAGTAAACAAGAGAAATATTGTTTTAATAATTGTGAGAGCGTTAACTAATTTGGTTAAAGAAGTGTCCATTTGAAAGGAATAAAGCAGAATCTGCTAGAAGAAAAGATTGATGTCGATGGTCAGGAAGAAGTGTATACAATAACCACATTCATCTTCTGTTACGTTAGAACAAATTACATTGGGTACAGCATGAGATGAAACAGCAGCTTAAAGAAGGGAAACGTTTGAAACAGGACTTAAATCACAGTAGAGGAAACATTGAGGAAGCAGTGAAAACACTACATGAAGAAAAAGAAGTTTTCATATCAGAGATGGATCAACATGCAAAAGCTGTGGACAAACTACGATTAGAAAGAACTCGTAAGTTTATATAAGTTGCAGTGTTCATGTTGTACATTATAAATTTTGACAGCAAGTGCTGCATCTTGGCCAATCACAGAATGGAGTGTTCAGAATGTTTACATTATTAACATGCATAGACAGATAAAATGCAAGTTATGAATGTACCAAAATTATGATATGAAAATGAAGAACTCTCTCTTAGAACATTAAAGAGTCCATGATCACTGATGGAAAAAAACAAATTTTGTTTGTTTCCATCAATGATCATGTTACAGAAAATTGACATCTTAAAATTTTTCTTAATTCACAGAGCTTGAACTTGACAATTTAAGAAAAACTAAGATGATGAATTCATTGGAGAAGCAGGTTATCTCTTTGGAAACTCACATTGAAATGGTATGTACTGTATAATTATGTAATCATCACAGATATACTTTTAAGGGAAGTACCTTGGTGGTTATAACCCCTAACCCTGTACACACTGCGACAGCCAGCATGACCGACGAATCCTTCTCCACTTCCTGTTGATTGTCTGTCACAGTTAAGGGCATTGCCATTAAATACAAACCATTGTGTGTACCTTGATGTGTTTCTATGAAACTATGTCGTCCGATTACCTTAAGAGCAGTTGTCTGTAAAAATCAAAGAAATTTCAAAAATAGTGGCAGACTCAAAAAAATGGATTTCTTTCAAATTTTGCACATGGCTATACCTTTGTTAAGAGATCTGAAATATGAAGTTTTATTCACTTTGTGCGTATATTTCCATGGCAACGAGTAAATTTGTATTTTTGGCAATTTTTGTCATTTTTGGCTGTTTTTAAATGTTAATATTAGTAATAATTTGATACAATATTTCTGATATCCTTATGGTTTATTCATCAAAAATAATGAGTGCGTGTATAAGGTCAATACATTGGGTATCTGTTGCATATTTTAAAATGTTTTTTGGATTACGTAGTTGGGAGATACCATGTTTTTAAAAAGGGGTGTTTTTCTTTTTTTCAAATTATGAAAAACGTCCAAACTTTAAGTGCTCATAAACCTCAAAGTGGTGCTTTTTTAGAACTGATTTTCTACAAATAGGTAGTTCTAACGCTTCTTTAGAGAATTCCAGTTTAAAAAATGTGGGTAATTAAAAAATGTACGAGCAGTGTTGCCAGAAAAACTGGCATTTTTCATTAAAAAAAATTATAATAGTAAAATTTACCAGTTTTTTCCGCTGATTTATTCATAGATTACTTCTGATTGCAACAATAATAATTGTTTTTCTATACTTTAATTAATGTTGTGATTAAAAAAGAACCAATGTTTGTGGTATCAATGTTGTCATTTTTCTGTTTTAGCTGTATTTTAAACCCTTTTTAGGTGAGTTTATAATAATTTCACTTTATACATACCAATTTCTCTCAGTGGTGTCACCAGTTGGACACAGCACCTTAACCTGCCTGGGAATGCCAGTCCCTGAATAGCACCCTCTCCTCCCTCACCACATCCCTTGCAACACCCCTACCCCTTCTTGTCGGGACAAGTTAGGAATTATCGTGAAAAAAATATAAACCTAATATGTGGTCGTGGTAGGGGTGGTGCCAGAATTCGCCCGACAAGAAGCCCTATGTCCCAGATGGTGGTCCGATTACAGCATTCAGAGAATCTCGAGCAGATTTTTTTGGAAAATGAATATCTTGGCACATTTTTGTTGCATTGCGGTGTTCCAAACACAAGCCCAGAACAGCGATAATGAAAGATGTAGTTTCATGGCTAAAGAGTGTGCTTCCTAAGCTTACATCTATATTTAAGACACAACAATGGTGGCTGCTACCACTGTACAACTACACTACTTGCAACAAAAGAAATTGCTGAAAAGACGAGGGTAAATGTGCAAATCTATGCAGATGAAGTTCATGTCATTGAAGATGGTTTTAAAATGAAACATGCTTTAGAATCAGATAGACAGTAAAAGGTTGTTCCTACTTTCTCAAATGTTGCAACATATGAAGAACTGCAAGTGGGATGGTATAAGCCTTCTTAATAATTTTGAATTTACAACTACAGGCAGGGGCGGATCCAGAGATGTCCAAAAGTGGGAGGGCCGAAAGTTGTTATAATAGTCATGTATATAGTAATATTATGGTGACATGAATTAGGGCCTATATTTTATATTATAGCATTTTCCGTACAGTAAAAAAATGTATATTTACAATATTTTTTAATGAAAGCATGCTGCTTTTTCTGGCAATACAGTAACCTTACAACACATTCCTTAGCATGTTGTTAAACTAGTCAGGTAACTATATTTATTATGGTTAATTAATTATATTATATTTTAGAGCGTTAACTGTTCATTAAAATGATGTATATTTATGTTAATTTTCATAATAAAACAATGCACATTTTCTGGCAATACAGTACAAAATTAAGTTCTAAATTACTTGAAATGAGCCTGGCAACACATTTCTTAACATGTTGTTAGACTATTTATGTAACTATAGTAACATTATTTTAAAATAAATTTATGTTGATGTATAGTGTTATCCATTCAGTAAAAAATGATATATTTTTATTCAAAAAATGAAGTTTTTTCTGGCAATACCGCATCCTCGTGTTTAAATTACCCACAACTTTTATTCTTGATTATTGTTTGGACAACTATTGACTATCAAAATATGGAAGATGGTGGATATGTGTGCACCACTTTGGAAGCTACAGATAGGTTCTGAGGCATACTTTAAAAAAAATATATATTCTGAGAAAAACCCCCTTTTGTAAATAATGGTATCTTCCAAATAGAATTTTTACACAATTTTTTTTTGCGATAAATGAAAGTTAATACCTGGTTATTTACATGGATGATCACAAAAATATATATAGTGCATGTTCTTTTTGTTAATGAGGTCTGAAAGTCAGTGTTTTTTCACTTTTGAAAATGTCCAAAATTGACAAAAACAATAAAATTTAGATAATGGGTCATTGTCATGACAACAAAGGCTAAAAAATTAAACAAATGTCATAGATATGCTTTATATCCAAGTATCTATTCATGGTAAAAATTTGAGAGAAATCCATTGTTTGACATTTGCCACCAAATCTTTGATTTTTATGGGCAACCATTCTTAAGTATAGTGTGTGCCTGGCTTAGGATACTTACCTTCTAATCCCAGGATTCTGAGTCCAAATCTAGTACAACTCTACAATTCCAAAGTTTCATCATAAGGGCAAAAATATGTTAGTGTTGCCCAAATATATTGAAATTTAGAAATCCGGGTATTTTTTTTTACTTGGTTTGTACCATCACATAATGATTTTCTAGATTTGATCTGGTTTCTAAAATCTCATAATATTCACAATATGTCAAAATGCACTAATTTTGTTACAAGGAATTCAAGTGTAAAAAAGAGAGATTCTACTCCAGCCCTGTACCATCTATGGTCAGGATCTTTAATAACAATAGATAATCAATCAAGATCTGCATCAATCAAGATGAAAAGAGAGAGGGTGAAAGTTTCCAATTTTTTTTTTTCTCCTATTCCTCTTATTCATTAACCCTTTCTCAGCAAGACTTGGCAAATTTTTCTGTCTTCCCTTGTCGTCCCTTGTTTGCTCGTGTCATTTGTGTCTTTTGGTTGGGTCATGCTTTTTGATGTTCTGTTGTAAATTTGTGCCTTCCCAATTTTTTAAGAACTTTGAATGTTTTAATAATCTCACTTGTATATTTATATAATAATTGTTATATTTTTATATTAATAAATTAATATAATAATAATAATAATTTTTTACTTGTATAGTAATAAATGATTATAATAATAATTGTAATAATTAAGTAATAATCTCAATAGCAATTTGAATGAATTTTTAGAATGATTTCATGTTAAATGTAATTTTTTGTTAATTTTTTCTCAATTCAGTTCTGTGAACTGCAATGAAAAAGTTTCAGTTGAATATAGATACCTTGATAATATTAGCTGTACAGTCCTTGTTTCTGTGAAGACAGTGATCAGTACACATTGCACAATATACAGAAGTATTCTGATATGATAAATGATATTTTCATTATTCAGAATGCTAATGCTTTAAGGAGGAGCACTGAAATCTTACCAGAGAGGGATTCAGAAGCTCTGAAACCGTTAGCTGAAGATGAGAATAGCAACATTCAGGTAAGACTTACAATAATATTTATATACCACCCTCTAGACAACGCTAATAGTGGGACACATAGAAAATCCTTTTTTCGCTAATCATATCTTTGCCGACATATCTGGTGGTAAACAAAATTTACTTTAAAATTTTGGCCTGGCCATGTTGTTTATTGCCAGGTTTTACAAAGTAAGTGCAACAGGATTAATGAACGCTATCAGAAGTACCGAAGCACAGTAGATTCGCTCCAAGAACAGTTAGAACATGCCAAATTATCAGCTCAACAACATAAATTTAGTATGGAGTCGAGCGAACATGCTGCGCAACTGGCAAGTCTTAGCCCACCGACACGTAAGCGGCGTGTACAGATCAATAACTCACCGCCGGTGAGATACGATGCAAGTCCGATGCACCAGGATTTTGACAACAGCTTGACACAGCTTCGACCATTGACAGGTAATATCTTGTTTTGTGAAGCCTCACAATTTTACTGTACAGTATGTCATATCTTTCCATTTTTCATTGATCAGAATTAGAGTGAGGCATTGGTCTCTTTTTGTAGACCAACTCACCATTAGCTAGATACAGGCTCATCTAGCGAGAATTTATTCTAAATGAAAACATGTAATCTATACCATGGTTATTATCAGGGTATAAGCATTTCACCAGATCTATACCAAGGTACCATGGTTATTGTCAAAGTTCCAGGGTTACTGTTAATATTACTATTATACTTGCCATCTTTCAGGAAGATCTAAATCATCTCTGAAGAGCACAGGAGGACATCATTACCAATACACTCCGGAACCACTTGATATGTCAGATGGAGAATTTGTGAAGAGGTTTATTCCAGCCACTCCTTGAGAACCTGTGCCATCCATTCTTTGATAACCTATGCCATCCATTTTTGATCAATTAGAGATCATGCTATCCTTCCTTGGAGCAACTTTGCTATCCACTCTTGCACTACTTTATATTTTTTCTAAATATATATTTTGCATTTATTTTGCATAAACCATTCACATGTGTCATAATGAGGGGACAAGGGCAGGAATATGTGCATGACTCACACTTGGTGCCCCACAAATGCATGTGTTTGCATATGTTTCTACATTTTTTTGGTGGAGACCTTAGCAACAATATCCAAGGGCAAGGTGCTGGCTTAGTAGAAAAGTTTATTAAGGTGTTCTTCAGCAATATATAAAATGAAATTTAGATCTGTAAATAATATTGACTTGAACAGTCACCTTTCTATCAGTACTCAGATATTTTGTTCATAATCTCTCATGATGAGGACCTTGTTCTGCTATAGATAATAAACAAGTTATGTCATCCAACATATTTTCATGAATTTACCAAAGTCTACAGAACACTAAAACTTAGTATTTTTATAATTTTAATTTCTTGTGTATATATAGTACGTATAGTTGTAAATAATGTGGCTTTTTATCTGAAAAAAAAAATACTAGAATGGGAATTTTTCCTAAATACTTTCTATGTAATTTTTCTGGTGCTATAAGGAAACTACTGTATGGTTATTTGTTTTGTTGGTACTATTAAAAACTACTACTTTCAAAACACCATTTTAATGTAAATATCATTCTGATGAATAGACAACAAACATCACAATTGCAGGTAAACCAATCCTCATTGAAATTCTTGTGATCTTATTGAAATCAGTACTTGCACCCTCAGAGTTCATATTCACATTTGTGTTTGTTGCCATTAAAACATTTCCACATTATACTTTATTACCCACATTTGTTCTTTGGGGTTGGTTAAAAATGTAAACATCTAGAGTTTTCCACACTTTGGTTGGCTGTAATACTTCACTTCTAAATCTCGGGCCGATTCTTTAATTTCACTTATTGGACTTATAATTTTGTTATTCTCAAACGCCTATTTTAAGAAAATTGATGATGTTAAAAACAAATCATCCCTCTCAGTTTATGAATCCTTAACACCCCATCCTGTATTACAACATTACCTTATTGATAAAACGGACTTTGAGGGGGTTGCATTGAAATTTAACTTAGATCAAATACGCTACCATTAAATTCCAGAACATCAAATTGGTCCACGAATAATAATGAAAAATGTACCCTATGCAATTTAAATTCAGACGAGAATACAAGACATTTCCTCTTAGTCTGCCCATCCCTACAAAATATACGTAATGATCAAATTTATAAATTAAAAATTGAATTACTTGACAATATAGAATTGTATAATGAATTTATTAATGCAAACGATGACCTAAAACTACATCATATTTTGGGTTGTTCATCACTGCTCCTTAGCAGAAGTATGAAATATCTTCGACAAGTTTTGCAAAAGATATACCAAAAGAGCATGGAAATTCCTCAACGAGATTTTGAATTCCATGCTCTAACTTTGCTTTGTAGTACTGCTATTCAGTTCACCTCTGTTTTCAATTTCATTTAGTTGTTTTTCTTTCCTGCATTACTATTTTTTATGTATGTTGCTGATGTTTTTAAGGGGAAGGGGCAAATGCATAGTTTGGGGAGGGAATAACGGTACTTAGAACATTGTTTCTGCTTATAAGGGGTTTAGTTTTATTGATGAGGGAAATGTATGCTCTCAGGGATGTTCGGTATTCTGAACATATTTGTTTTTAATTTTTATGTAATTGTTTTCAAGTTTAATTCATTTTCCTTTGTCGTTTTTTTTACTACTTTTTAGTTTTAAGTTTTGTTTACTTCGTATAATATATTATATTTACTTTTAATTGAATAAGCGTCATTCAGGGGATTGAAATGAGTATTGAGGTATCATTGCATATTATATTAATACTTTGACGTGGGTGGGTATTGGATAGGGGTGATTGTCAAATGCTTGAGTGACGGTTACTCAATTTATACTTTGTTTTCTTTAGCGTATTCTGTTTGAAGTACTGTATTTTTTTTTTTTTTTGGACGCACCTTTATCATGTGAAGTGTGCCACTGTTTCAAAAGTGTAGATTCCCAATAAATTATTATTATTGTTATTGGACCAAATAGCAACATGGATGTTCCGAACAAATTGACACCAAAATTAACCCTCTACCACCAGTGGTAGCGAAGATATAAGGACAATATGGCTATAACCTTGAAGCATGTCAGAAACGACATTTCCGGTCATTTTTTAGCAAAATGTTCTATTAGAGAAAATAGAAATATGCATGTTCCGAACAATTTGGCACCAAATTCAACTCTCCACCACCTGTGGTTGTGGAGATACAAGGACCTTATAGCTTTGACCTTTGACTCTGACATTTTGACCTTTCGCCATATTTTGAAAATATGTTACCAAGCCAAAAATGATTCTTGGACCAACTTGCGAAGTCAAATTCTCTGCACCTCAAAGTGCATACAAAACTTGGTCTGACTCCTAGGGTAAATGCGATGATAGGCCCACCTTGCCTTGTGCCTTGGGATTGCAAAGTTCCTACCGGTTTTGTTATTCCACTTAACGCTAACACAAATGTTAGCGTATCACACGAACATACATCGCTATTAGTCATCATTTATAACTTTACTTAATTTATAAAATATAATAGAATGAGGTAATTGATCAAATGCCCCTTCGACATCAAGGGAACACATTTGACCCTTGATTGTTGCAGTATGTAAACACACCGTTACTGTGGCAGCCGCCATCGCAGTACCTCTACCGTTTACGAAACCATATTGAGATGGATCAAGGTTAACGTAAAAACATAGATCAAGTAGGCACAACTCAAATAGTTTAGAGTATTTGATACAATAATGGGTCTACAGTTTGCAGCTACTGATGGATCAAGAGTGTTCTTTTTGAGAATGGGGATTAGAGTACCCTCACAAAATGTTTTTGGGATGACCCCATACTTAACGCAAATACTCAATAGGTTTGCAATTATAAGTGGTAACTTGGAGCCTACACCGGTACCTAATCCGTATTTGAGATGTTTGACAGAAATAACATAAGGTCTAGGGGCGGAGTTATTATTCAAATTATTGATATATTTTTCAAGTCTTCAATACTTTTCCAAAATTTCCTTTTGTTTTTAATCCTGTGTAATCTATTTAAAGTATTAAATTTCTGAGATTTAACTTGTCTTATGGCATTTCTACAGCAATTTCTATAAACTTTTTTTCTTGTAGCAGCTGTTAATATATCCAGAACGTGGTTTCTCACATTGACCCCATATACGATACCAAAAGCGTATCTCTAGCAATTCTACAGTTATTATTCCACCAATGTGTTTTTTGGGTATATCTTTTAGGCTTAACGTTATTATTACAAGATTTCACAGTCGTGTATAATACCCACAAGCTTCATCATCAATATTGGTAAAATCATGGTCATATATTTTAAATTGTTCAAGACTGACATTTTGTATCTTTTCTGTTGGAAAATAACAAAAGGACAGCATGAAAACAGTTTACCCATGCTCCCCACCAGAGATATTATGACTGCTAATATGTCTTTGACTTTCAACTTACTGTGTATTTCAGAAAACACATAACAGAAAACACTAGATGTAGTAAGTATTCTATGTTTTTTTTTTAAATTTAATATAATTTTCTATCACAAAAAATGACTATCAAAATATAATACTATTATAAGAAACAACAATGCATATTTACAAACACTAAACTATGGTGGTATAAATAAATTCATTTTGAAATAGATTTTAATTAGATTAATATTGGAAAATTTAACAGTAAGTATTACAAAATCATCTACAGTAAATATATTAATTACGTACCAACATCAAACATCTTTCTCAATTTAATCAATTTTTCTATTTGGCAATATTATTAGTTTATAGAAAATTAGAGCACAATAACAGAAAAAATACTTGCTATTACAAAAAAATTATTAATGAAGTTGTGTGGAATACCTATTTTAATGCTGTAACCGACTCATTTTGTACATGAAAGTGATTCTTTTTCTTTTTTAAAGAAATTGACAATGCAAGATGAATTTCCTTATTTGTATTTGCGATGACCACTAAATCTCTTCTCCCTTCTACAGTATAAGTAAATAAATCTATGTATGACCTCGACCTACTCTACTTAGTTTAATGAAAACTTGTCTTTTTTAGCATTCTAAATCACTGGAACAAATTTAAGTGTGTCCGCACCAAGCCCTCCCCCATGGTAAATCCTAAATGTTCATGCTGAAGTAAAACCCTTATAAGCACCAAGTGGAAGAACTATTGTCTAAGCTTACTAACTACTTAAACTACATCATTATCACATAGGATCATACAAAATATATAAATGTTTAAAAAACTGAAAATATTTTTTCTCTGAAAGCACCAAAATATTCAGAAGACTTAACAACTGAACAATAGCCCAGCTAACTACATAACCACATTTTGACACTTGCTGTATCATGAAAGTTTAAAAGATATTTAGACAATATATACATCTAGTCAGGTATATGACTGTAAAGTAGTGTCTCAGGTGGGATTGCTTTTGCAATTTTGTATAGAAGGCAGGTTACAACTGATTTAGAATGAATTATTATTATTATACTGTATTGCAGTTTAGTTTATACATATAATTTACTTAAGCATGTAAGAATCCTTTTAGTTTTCCATCTCTGTTTAGCTGAGATGCAATGCGCAGGCCTATTATATCTAGTCAGGAATATGACTGTAAAGTAGTGTCTCAGGTGGGACTGCTTTTGCAATTTTGTATAGAAGGCAGCTTACAACAACTGATTTAGATTGAATTCTCATCATCCGACAGTAGGAGACATACAACTACAGTAACCAGCAAAAGCTGGTCATTGGGCAATTCTGCCCAAAAGTATCCAGTAGTTTGAAGATGTTGGCGTTACTATTACCTAAAACTGACACGACATATTAGGGGTTAGCAGATTGTCAAGTGGCTGAGCAGTAAGCTGGTGTACTTAAACCGTACAGCCCTAACATTGCGCGCTGCTTTCAGCTTGACCCCAGGGATCAGTTGGTAGAACCAAGTCTAAGACTTAAGGACATAAAAACAGGTCCAGTGTACACTTCTTTCGAAAGAGGCTGTTACCTCGACACTATGGTTTATTTCAGCCCGTATGTCATTGTGAATGACGTGAACTAAGCGGCTCTCTACAGTTGTTAAAGTAGTAAGACCACGCCCTTGAAATTCAGCACAGACTCAATCAACCAACCAATTTGTTTTTTCCCCATTTGCAGGCTAGGGGCCTGACATGCAAATGTGGAAATCCCTTAAACTTTGCTTGTACTTGGTACCATGCAAGCTTAAATAACAATTCATCTACACTTCACTAAAGGCGCAACTACACAATTCCTAAATATGCAGGCCCGTAACGCAACTTAAATTGTGGGAGGTTCGTTTCGATGGAAAGTAGACCCTGATCTCCGATACTCTGAAGAACATTGTAAATTTGTCTACGAATATCAATTTTTGTTTTTAAATGCGGACCCTCTCCAGTCTTTGGGCGGTTCGTCGTAACCCCCTTAACCCCCACGCTAGGGGCCTGACATGCAAATGTGGAAATCCCTTAAACTTTGCTTGTACTTGGTACCATGCAAGCTTAAATAACAATTCATCTACACTTCACTAAAGGCTTGTAATTTTTCAGAAAAGCATTTTAACAGGGGTCCTCCCTCTAAATCTGCCCCTGTTTAAAATTATGTTTAAATGTTACAAGACTCGCTTTACTATAACAACCAAATGTATTTTTTGTTGTATTTCTGTAAAAGATTTTGGCAAAAAAATATATAAAACTAATGGAATTGTTTGTCATGACATATTATATCTGTGGTCATGAGAAAATTTGAGCCCAGAACCTTGAGATTGGAAGGCAAAGCACCTTAACAAGCTACAGCTGCTATACCATAATCTAAACAGTACTTCTAAAATTCCTCTGCAACATAATATAAAAAGTTTGCAGAATCTTCCAGCTTTTCTATAAAACCACCATCATGAAAATGTCTTGGATGATGGTGACACAGACAAAAGTATTTGCTGTATCAATAATGATTAGAAGTTTTTCTACATTAAACATTATATTTTTAAAAGAACATAATTTCCTCTTTAGTTAACAAGCATGGACAATTTTGAAGCATGTTTTTTCCTCTGTATAATTCTCATTTCTTGTCAGAAACACGTCGTGGAGACTTTGTGGGTGATGTTTGCACAAGAGGATTTGATGAAGTGATTCGATCTGTTTTCTTTTGGGTAGGCCTTTGTAATGGCTTTACTCTTGGAGGCGGCGGGAGTTTAGGTATCTTACTGGATTGCACTTGGCTTTCAGGCTGCAAAAGAATAGATTAATAATTACAAAAAAAAGGAGCACCAAAAATTGTGTTTGATTAAACCTTGCAAGTATTAACATTTTAGGGAGAGAAAATTGCCTGGAAAGGTCTATCAATTGCAGATGTTGTGACACTGCTGATGCTTAATGAAGACGATTATCATGTAGACATTGATGATGACAAATGATAATAATATTCACCATCTATGTATTTTTCCATTGAAATAAGGAAGAAAATAACTTATTGTATATTCAAAGGGCTTTAATACAAGACACATAATAGAGAACTCATACCTTGCTAATAACCGACGGAGCGTGAATGCTGATCATGTGCACAAGCAGATTCCTGTAATGTCCTGTGCACTTTCTGGCAACATCATCCTCCAATAACACACCATAGCGATGCTTGTATGCACGTCTGATTAAAACAAGGTCAATCTATTGAAAAAATAAGATGAATCTTACATCCTTATTATTATGGTAATGACAGGTAACTAGAGGGTACGCTCGCTTATTAGAACGTTGCAATTAGTTTCGATAAGAACAAATATGTAGGACAATAAATGAAGGTAAGGTATAGTTACTAAATTTTAGAAATGCAGTGTGTCGATTATGTTGTATGATCGAAAGTTGAGAGGGCGCTATGTATATACTACAGTACTATTGAAATGTAAATCTATGTATAGTATGGATTAGGTATGTATTCCCTGGAACTCGTTAGAACAACCTGGGTGTGACGATTTTTCCCTTGTTAGTGACCACCAATCACACGTATACAACTGCGTAGGATAATATAATGTATTACAGAATATAAACCAAAATACTAATGTGCTTAATACAAAATATAATATCAAGTTGTTGCTGATTCGAATGCAAGGACTGGAGTGAGTTAAGAAAATACATAAATATGTGAGGAATACAGACGATAAACTGCATTCCTGTCTCATGACACAATTGTGGCATATGTTCAATTTGCTACTGACCACTACGACTCGGTATATGTTGTTGCATGGCAACTTACAGTACTTGGTATGTGTTGTTTAGTACACACCATATCATCATACATATATATATATATATATATATATATATTTAATTGTTTTATGTTTCTGAGGTAGTAAAAATGTTTAAAATTTGTTTAAGGGCCCCAATGGAAGTAAGTATTATATATTGTAAAACTTTCTAGGTTACCCTAGGAATTATTGGCTCATCTTTTGTTCTTCATCATTTATCTGTTCTTTTTATCTGTTTAGATGTGTATATATACATACATATATACATACATTATGTATGTGTATATATGTATGTATGTATATATATA